>NW_028135180.1:0-136000 GCF_964662115.1 Mustela nivalis
AAAATCCAGAGACAAAAGCCTGAGCAAGCGCCACATACTCGCCCTTTGTTCATAGCCCGGAAAATTCTCACGGTCTGTAGATCGAGCCTTCATACATACATCCCCAAACCTAAGCTGAGTTTGTGTTTTCAGACTTCTGTCCCCACAGGCCAGGCCCACACACCATCCAAGCTGGGGCCCCTGGAGCCACACCTCAGGACTGTGGCTTCCCTCTCCAGGGGAATTCTGCCATTTCCATTGGCCACAACCCTATAGATTAGGAGAATCCTCCGAACTCCCCGAGGCCATCCGAATAGTGTTGGCTGCCCAGGACACACTGGGATGATCTTTCACAAGTTAGGAAACTACCTCCACTCAGACCCAGAGACTGATATCCCCATAGAATAAGATTGAACTGGACAGGCACTTAGGCCCTAATCAGATCCATTGATTTGATTCCAGTTATCTCTCCTCAGAGGCCTGGTTTCCAATACCAGCATATGGGAGATTCCTTAGGCACTCATCAAAACAATTCTCTTCTCTACATAGGAAACATGCTCTTTAGAGCTACATCAAAACTTCCGGTTATGAACATCCCTCAAGGCCCAGGTTCAAGCACCCCATTCCAAGGTCTACATGGACACAAATGCACATTATGACCCATCCTCAACTCACCCATTTCAATACACCCGCCTCGGTTGCTCCCGTAGATCCAGCAGATCGAACTTGCCTTGGCTCTATGAGACACCCGGAATGGGAGGCAGGCTGCCCAGGCATCCATCCTTACAACCCTGCTCTGGATAACTTCCTTATGGGATGTCCTGGAGCCATCCAACAGGTCTCGACTGAACCACAGAAGGAATCATTGCGGTTTGGAGCATCTCACAATTCCTATCGCGGGAAAACCTCCATGTCCTCGTGACACACTCCCCTTCATGAAGGGGCCGTCATGGACAGAAACTCCGACCTAAGCCAACGTCTGATCCTAGCTCTGTCTTCAGGTATACAGGATCTCGAATCATCTCTGCAGAGGGTGCCTGCCGTCCCTTCACCCCGAAATCTAAGTCTGGCTTGTGTTCTCAGAATTTTTTCCTCACACTCCTGGCCCACAAGCCTTCCAGTTTGGGAATGCTGGAGCCACTATGTGGCACTGTGTCTTCCCTCCAGAAGAAAAACGTTGCCCTCTGGGGCTACCCAGTAACCACAAATGAGTACCATCCTGCACGAAACTCGACTGCACCCCAATGATACTGTCTAGCCTGGGCACTAATTCCCTGTCTGCCACAGCCTGAGCCTGCACCTCCCAAACAACACTCAACAGCTGGCCGAACACTGAGCACATCAGCCACACCATGGCCTTAGGTCTTCATCTCTTCCCAACCTCAGTTTTCAGGCTTCAGAACCTAGACCTTAAATCCAATCACAGTCCAGGAGTGAAAGTGTTGCAGAAATTAGAACTCCATCTTCCCCATGGCCAGAAAACTTGTGGTTGCCATTTTGGCAACGTTCAGTGTCGGAGAAACCAGCATGGTATATTAGGCCACGCCCTGACTTGAGGGTCTCCTTGGGCACAAAAACACATTGTGAAACTCAGTGTGAGACCTATCCTCAAGGAAGGCCTCTCAGTGTCTGGACCAAGAGCCCACATATGGGGCTTGCCATGTTCTTAGGTCCCAATGTTAACCAGAGGTCTGGTTGTCCAGTTGCCCCAACCCACGACTTTGCTCTGGAATCCCTCTTTTGGTGGTCCACCTGAGGTAAAAAAAAACAAAAACAAAAACAAAAACAAAAAAAAATAAACATAAAAAACAGAAAGGCCTCCTCCCTTCCCACAGAATGACCCCAAACTCTTGGGATCAGGTCAAATCCCCAGAAAGGGAGCCTCATCGATGGCCCATGAGGACACCCCGACATTGCATGGCAATCGGTGACACATTTCCAGAAAAAAAAAAAAAAAAGCATGAGCAAGCACCTCACATTCGCCCTTTGTTCATATCCCGAAGAGTTCTCCTCACGGTCTACAGATCGGGCCGGCCATACCTACATCCCCCAACCTAAGTGGAGTTTGTGTTTTCAGACTTTTGTCCAAATAGCCCTGGACCACACACGCTCCACACTTGGGTCCCTGGAGCCACACCTCAGGACTGAGCTTCCCTTTCAAGGGAATTCTTCCCATTCCATTGGCCACAACCTTGCAAATGAGGAAAAACCTCCAAAGTCTCCGAGGCCATCCCAATAGTGTAGGCCGCCCAGGACAAACAGGGGTGATCTCAAACAAGCTGAGCAACTACCTCCACTCAGACAACAGATGTCCCCAGAGAAGAATATCGAACCGGACAGGCCCGTAGGCCCTAATCAGATCCATTGCTTTGGTTTCCAGGCATCTCTCCTCAGAGGCCTCGTTTCCAATACCAGTATATGGTGGTTTCCTGAGGCACCATTAAGAACAAATCTCGTCTCCCCATGGAAAACTTGCTCATTGGAGCTTTGTCATAACCTCTGGTTAGGAGAATCCTTCAGGGCCCTGGTGCCACTGCCCCATACCAAGGTCTCCATGGACTCAAACCAACATAAAGACCATCCTCAGGAAAGTCCATTTCAACTCAGTCCCCTCAGTTGCTAGCCCAAGCCAGCAGATCAAACGTTTCTTGTTGCTAGGAGACATTGGAATGTGAGGCTGGCTGCCCAGGCATCCATAATTAGAACGCTGTTCTGGAAAAATACCTTATAAGACATCCTGGAGCCATCCAACAAATCTTAATTGTCCCACAGAAGGAATCCTTGTGGTTTGGAGCATCTCACAACTCCAATAGTGGGAAAACCCCCATGGCCTCATAATGCCCCCCCTTCCTGAAGGGGCCAACATGGACAGAAACTCAATCCTGAGCCAAAGTCTGAACCTCGACCTGACTTCAGACGCATGAGATCTCCATTCAGCTCTGCAGAGTGTGCCTGCCGTGTCCTTGCCCCGAAACCTAAGCCTAGCTTGTGTTCTCAGACTTCCGTCCTCACTCTCCGGGCCCACAAGCCCTCCAGTTTGGGAATTCCGAAGCCACAATGCAGCACTCTGCCTGCCCTCCAGAAGAAAATCTTTGCCCTATGCTTCTAATAAGAAACCCCAAATGATTTTCTAATGCATGCCACTCGATTGTAAAGCAATTATACAGCCTACCCTGTATACTAATGCCCTGTCTGGCACAGCCTGAGACAAGACATCCCAAACAACACCCAGACAGCTGGCCCCAACCTGGACACATAGGACCCGCTATGGCTGTAGGCCGTCATCTCTTCCCAACCTCGGTTTTCAGGCTTCAGAACCTAGACCTTATCTCCAATCACTGCCCAGGGTGAACGTGATGCAGAAATTAGAATTCCTCCTTCCCCATGGCCAGAAACCTTGTGGTTGGCATGTTGTCCAACACTCAATGTGGGAAAACCTGCATTGTCCGAAAGGCCACGCCAGTGCTTGAGGGCCGCCTAGGGCACAGACATGCATTGTGACCGGCAGCGTGAGTCCCATATTAAAGTAATGCCTCTCAGTTGCTGGACCAAGATCCTGCATATGGGGCTTGTCATATCCATAGGCCCCCAGGCTTAACCAGAGGGCGAGTATTCCAATTGTCAGTACCCACTGCTATGCTCTAGAATCCCTCTACTGGGGGGACACATGAAGCAGAAAACAGGACACTTCCCTTCCACAGAATGACCCCAAACTCTTGGGGGCTGGACAAACTACCAGAGCGGGAGACTTCTACGACCCATGAGGCAACTCCTACATTAAACGGCCATTGTGGACAAAACATCCAGAGACAAAAGCCTGAGCGACTGCCTCCCTCTCACCCTTCTTTCATATCCAGAGGAGCTCCCCTCATGGACTGTAGATCAGGCCTGCCGTAACCTCGGCCCCAAACCTGAGCTGAGTTAGGGTTTTTGGTTGTCTGTCTGCACAGCCATGTCCCACACAGCCTCCAGGCTGGGGTCTCTGGAGCCACACCACAGAACTGTGCCTGCTCTCTCCTAAGAAACTGCCCATTCCATTGGCCACAACTCTACAAAATAGAAGAAACCTCAAGGTCCCCAAGGACATCCCACTACCGCAAGCCGCACTGGACAAATAGGGGCATTATGACACAAGCTGAGCAACTACTACCTCCATGCAGACACACAGACAGATATCCGCAGAGACAGACGATTGAACCAGACAGGCCCCTAGGCCCTATTATGATCTCTTGCTTTGGTGTCCAGGTATCACTCCTCAGAGGCCTGGGTTCGAAGACCAGCATACGGGGCTTTCCTGAGGCACCAGACAGAAGACCTCTCATCTCCACATGGGAAGCTTCCTTGTTGGAGTTGTGTCAAGCCCTTCGGGTTGGAGAATCCTGCAGAGTCCCTTAGCTACTGCCACATTCCAAGGTCTCCATGGCCACCAACCCACATTATGACTCATCCTCAGGAGAGTCCATTTAAACTCAGCCTTCTGGGTAGCTCACCCAAGAGCCCGCAGATTGAGCGTGCCTTGTCTCCACCAGGCAATGGGAAGGTGAGTTGGCGTGTCTCGGCATCCATGCTTAGGCCCCTGCTCTCGAGTCTTTCTGTATGGGGCATCCTGGAACCATCCTATAGTACTCGACTGTCCTGAAGAAGGAAACTTTGAAGTTTGGAGCAGCTCACAACTCCCAGCGTAGGGAAACCTCCCTGGCCTTATGACGCCCCCACACCCTTCAGGAAGGGGCCCTCAAGGACACAAACTCCAGCTTGAGGCAACATCTGATAATCGCCCTGACCTCACCTGCAGGAGATCTCGATTCAGCCTCTGCAGAGTGGGCCTGCCATGCTCTTTGCCCCAAAACTCGTGATAGTTTGTGTTTTCAGACTTACTTCCTCACAATCCTGGCCACACTCCTCCAGTTTGGCAATTCTGGAGACACAATGCAGCACTCTGCCTTCACTCCAGAAGAAAAATGTTGCCCTATAGGGCTAACCGGAAACGCCAAATGAGTAACAACCTGCATGCCACTCGACCATACCCCAATTATACAGTCTAGCCTGTGCACTAAAACCCTGTCTGACACAGCCTGAGGGCAGTACTCCAGTCCAACACCCAGAAAGCTGGCCGTACACAGAGCATATCACACCCACAATGGCTTTAGGCCATCATCTCTACCCAACCTCAGTTTTCACCTTCAGAACCTAGACCTTATCTCCACTCACGGCTCAGGAGTAAACGTGATGCAAGAATCAGAACTTCTCCTTCGCCTTGGCAAGTAACCTAGTGGTTGGCATGTTGTCCAATGTTCATTGTAGGAGAAAGCAGCATGGACAATGAGGCCCCACCTATCCCTGAGGGCCACAATTTGCACAAACACACATTGTGACCCTCAGCGTGAGCCCTATCCCCATGTAAAGCCTCTTAGTGACTGGAACAACAGCCCACATATGGGGCTTGCCAAGCCCCTAGTCCCCCAATCTCAACCAGAGTTCGAGATGTCTAGTCACCCCTACTCAGGGCTCTACTCTGGAATCCCTCTTTGGTGGGACACCTGAGGTAAAAAAAAAAAAATATATATATATATATGTATATATATATATATATATATATATATATATATATATACAAAAAGGAATCTTCCAATCCACAGAATGATTCCAACCACTTTGGATCAGGCCATATCACCAGAGAAAGAATTGTCCATGGCCCTTGAGGACATCCCGACATTCCACGGCCACCGTTGACACAAAATCCAGAGACAAAAGCCTGAGCAAGCGCCACATACTCGCCCTTTGTTCATAGCCCGGAAAATTTTCACGGTCTGTAGATCGAGCCTTCATACATACATCGCCAAACCTAAGCTGAGTTTGTGTTTTCAGACTTCTGTTCCCACAGGCCTGGCCCACACACCATCCAAGCTGGGGCCCCTGGAGCCACACCTCAGGACTGTGGCTTCCCTCTCCAGGGGAATTCTGCCATTTCCATTGGCCACAACCCTATAGATTAGGAGAATCCTCCAAACTCCCCGAGGCCATCCGAATAGTGTTTGCTGCCCAGGACACACTGGGATGATCTTTCACAAGTTAGGAAACTACCTCCACTCAGACCCAGAGACAGATATCCCCATAGAATAAGATTGAACTGGACAGGCACTTAGGCCCTAATCAGATCCATTGCTTTTGATTCCAGTCATCTCTCCTCAGAGGCCGGTTTCCAATACCAGCATATGGGAGATTCCTTAGGCACTCATCAAAACAATTCTCTTCTCTACATAGGAAACATGCTCTTTAGAGCTCCATTAAAACCTCCTGTTATGAACATCCCTCAAGGCCCCGGTTCAAGCACCCCATTCCAAGGTCTACATGGACACAAATGCACATTATGACCCATCCTCAACTCACCCATTTCAACACACCCACCTCGGTTGCTCCCGTAGATCCAGCAGATCGAACTTGCCTTGGCTCTATTAGACACCCGGAATGGGAGGCAGGCTGCCCAGGCATCCATCCTTTGAACCCTGCTCTGGATAACTTCCTTATGGGATGTCATGGAGCCATCCAACAGGTCTCGACTGTCCCACAGAAGGAATCATTGCGGTTTGGAGCATCTCACAATTCCCATCGTGGGAAAACCTCCATGTCCTCGTGACACACTCCCCTTCATGAAGGGGCCGTCATGGACAGAAACTCTGACCAGAGCCAACGTCTGATCCTAGCTCTGTCTTCAGGTATAGAGGATCTCGAATCATCTCTGCAGAGGGTGCCTGCCGTCCCCTCACCCCGAAATCTAAATCTGGCTTGTGTTCTCAGAATTTTTTCTCACACTCCTGGACCACAAGCCTTCCAGTTTGGGAATTCTGGAGCCACTATGTGGCACTGTGTCTTCCCTCCAGAAGAAAAACGTTGCCCTCTGGGGCTACCCAGTAACCACAAATGAGTACCATCCTGCACGAAACTCGACTGCACCCCAATGATACAGTCTAGCCTGGGCACTAATTCCCTGTCTGCCACAGCCTGAGCCTGCACCTCCCAATCCACACTCAACAGCTGGCCGAACACTGAGCACATCAGCCACACCATGGCCTTAGGTCTTCATCTCTTCCCAACCTCAGTTTTCAGGCTTCAGAACCTAGACCTTAAATCCAATCACAGTCCAGGAGTGAAAGTGTTGCAGAAATTAGAACTCCATCTTCCCCATGGCCAGAAAACTTGTGGTTGCCATATTGTGCAACGTTCAGTGTAGGAGAAACCAGCATGGTACATTAGGCCACGCCCTGACTTGAGGGGCTCCTTGGGCACAAAAACACATTGTGAAACTCAGTGTGAGACGTATCCTCAAGGAAAGTCTCTCAGCGTCTGGACCAAGAGCCCACATATGGAACTTGCCATGTTCTTAGGTCCCAATGTTAACCAGAGGTCTGGTTGTCCAGTTGCCCCAACCCACGACTCTGCTCTGGAATCCCTCTTTTGGTGGTCCACCTGAGGTAAAAAAAACAAAAAAAAAACAAAAACAAAAACAAAATAAACATAAAAAACAGAAAGGCCTCCTCCCTTCACACAGAATGACCCCAAACTCTTGGGATCAAGTCAAATCCCCAGAAAGGGAGCCTCATCGATGGCCCATGAGGACACCCCGACATTCCATGGCAATCGGTGACACATTTCCAGAAAAAAAAAAAAAAAAAAAGCATGAGCAAGCACCTCACATTCGCCCTTTGTTCATATCCCGAAGAGTTCTCCTCACGGTCTACAGATCGGGCCGGCCATACCTACATCCCCCAACCTAAGTGGAGTTTGTGTTTTCAGACTTTTGTCCAAATAGCCCTGGACCACACACGCTCCACACTTGGGTCCCTGGAGCCACACCTCAGGACTGAGCTTCCCTTTCAAGGGAATTCTTCCCATTCCATTGGCCACAACCTTGCAAATGAGGAAAAACCTCCAAAGTCACCGAGGCTATCCCAATAGTGTAGGCAGCCCAGGACAAACAGGGGTGATCTCAAACCAGCTGAGCAACTACCTCCACTCAGACAACAGATGTCCCCAGAGAAGAATATCGAACCGGACAGGCCCCTAGACCCTAATCAGATCCATTGCTTTGGTTTCCAGGCATCTCTCCTCAGAGGCCTCGTTTCCAATACCAGCATATGGTGGTTTCCTGAGGCACCATTAAGAACAAATCTCGTCTCCCCATGGAAAACTTGCTCATTGGAGCTTTGTCATAACCTCTGGTTAGGAGAATCCTTCAGGGCCCTGGTGCCACTGCCCCATACCAAGGTCTCCATGGACTCAAACCAACATAAAGACCATCCTCAGGAAAGTCCATTTCAATTCAGTCCCCTCAGTTGCTAGCCCAAGCCAGCAGATCAAAGGTTTCTTGTTGCTAGGAAACAATTGGAATGTGAGGCTGGCTGCCCAGGCATCCATAATTAGAACGCTGTTCTGGAAAAATACCTTATAAGACATCCTGGAGCCATCCAACAAATCTTAATTGTCCCACAGAAGGAATCCTTGTGGTTTGGAGCATCTCACAACTCCAATAGTGGGAAAACCCCCATGGCCTCATAATGCCCCCCCTTCCTGAAGGGGCCAACATGGACAGAAACTCAATCCTGAGCCAAAGTCTGAACCTCGACCTGACTTCAGACGCATGAGATCTCCATTCAGCTCTGCAGAGTGTGCCTGCCGTGTCCTTGCCCCGAAACCTAAGCCTAGCTTGTGTTCTCAGACTTCGGTCCTCACTCTCCGGGCCCACAAGCCCTCCAGTTTGGGAATTCCGAAGCCACAATGCAGCACTCTGCCTGCCCTCCAGAAGAAAATCTTTGCCCTATGCTTCTAATAAGAAACCCCAAATGATTTTCTAATGCATGCCACTCGATTGTAAAGCAATTATACAGCCTACGCTGTATACTAATGACCTGTCTGGCACAGCCTGAGACAAGACATCCCAAACGACACCCAGACATCTGGCCCCAACCTGGACACATAGGACCCACTATGGCTGTAGGTCGTCATCTCTTCCCAACCTCGGTTTTCAGGCTTCAGAACCTAGACCTTATCTCCAATCACTGCCCAGGGTGAACGTGATGCAGAAATTAGAATTCCTCCTTCCCCATAACCAGAAACCTTGTGGTTGGCATGTTGTCCAACGTTCAATGTGGGAAAACCTGCATTGTCCGAAAGGCCACGCCAGGGCTAGAGGGCCGCCTAGGGCACAGACATGCATTGTGACCTGCAGCGTGAGTCCCATATTAAAGTAACGCCTCTCAGTGGCTGGACCAAGATCCTGCATATTAGGCTTGTCATATCCATAGACCCCAGGCTTAACCAGAGGGCGAGTATTCCAGTTGTCAGTACCCACTGCTATGCTCTAGAATCCCTCTACTGGGGGGACACATGAAGCAGAAAACAGGACACTTCCCTTCCCACAGAATGACCCCAAACTCTTGGGGGCTGGACAAACTACCAGAGAGGGAGACTTCTACGACCCATGAGGCAACTCCTTCATTAAACGGCCATTGTGGACAAAACATCCAGAGACAAAAGCCTGAGCGACTGCCTCCCTCTCACCCTTCTTTCATATCCAGAGGAGCTCCCCTCATGGACTGTAGATCAGGCCTGCCATAACCTCGGCCCCAAACCTGAGCTGAGTTAGGGTTTTTGGTTGTCTGTCTGCACAGCCATGGCCCACACAGCCTCCAGGCTGGGGTCTCTGGAGCCACACCACAGAACTGTGCCTGCTCTCTCCTAAGAAACTGCCCATTCCATTGGCCACAACTCTCAAAATAGAAGAAACCTCAAGGACCCAAGGACATCCCACTACCGCAAGCGGCACTGGACAAATAGGGGCATTATGACACAAGCTGAGCAACTACTACCTCCATGCAGACACACAGACAGATATCCGCAGAGACAGAAGATTGAACCAGACAGGCCCGTAGGCCCTATTATGAACTCTTGCTTTGGTGTCCAGGTATCACTCCTCAGAGGCCTGGGTTCGAAGACCAGCATACGGGGCTTTCCTGAGGCACCAGACAGATGACCTCTCATCTCCACATGGGAAGCTTCCTTGTTGGAGTTGTGTCAAGCCCTTCGGGTTGGAGAATCCTGCAGAGTCCCTTAGCTATTGCCACATTCCAAGGTATCCATGGCCACCAACCCACAAATTGACTCATCCTCAGGAGAGTCCATTTAAACTCAGCCTTCTGGGTAGCTCACCCAAGAACCCGCAGATTGAGCGTGCCTTGTCTCCAACAGGCAATGGGAAGGTGAGTTGGCGTGTCTCGGCATCCATGCTTAGGCCCCTGCTCTCGAGTCTTTCTGTATGGGGCATCCTGGAACCATCTAATAGTACTCGACTGTCCTGAAGAAGGAAACTTTGAAGTTTGGAGCAGCTCACAACTCCCAGCGTAGGGAAACCTCCCTGGCCTCATGACGCACCCACCCCCTTCAGGAAGGGGCCGCCATGGACACAAACTCCAGCTTGAGGCAACATCTGATACTCGCCCTGACCTCACCTGCAGGAGATCTCGATTCAGCCTCTGCAGAGTGGGCCTGCCATGCTCTTGGCCCCAAAACTCGTGCTAGCTTGTGTTTTCAGACTTCCTTCCTCACAATCCTGGCCACACCCCTCCAGTTTGGCAATTCTGGAGACACAATGCAGCACTCTGCCTGCCCTCCAGAAGAAAAATGTTGCCCTATAGAGCTAACCAGAAACGCCAAATGAGTAACAACCTGCATGCCACTCGACCATACCCCAATTATACAGTCTAGCCTGTGCACTAAAGCCCTGTCTGACACAGCCTGAGGGCAGACCTCCAGTCCAACAACCAGAAAGCTAGCCGTACACAGAGCATATCACACCCACAATGGCTTTAGGCCATCATCTCTACCCAACCTCAGTATTTACCTTCCGAACCTAGACCTTATCTCCACTCACTGCTCAGGAGTAAACGTGATGCAAGAATCAGAACTTCTCCTTCGCCTTGGCAAGAAACCTAGTGGTTGACATGTTGTCCAATGTTCATTGTAGTAGAAAGCAGCATGGACAATGAGGCCCCACCTATCCCTGAGGGCCACAATTTGCACAAACACACATTGTGACCCTCAGCGTGAGCCCTATCCTCATGTAAAGCCTCTTAGTGACTGGAACAACAGCCCACATATGGGGCTTGACAAGCCCCTATCCCCCAATCTCAACCAGAGTTCGAGATGTCTAGTCACCCCTACTCAGGGCTCTACTCGGGAATCCCTCGTTGATGGGACACCTGAGGTAAAAAAAAAAAAAAATACAGAAAGGATTCTTCCAATCCACAGAATGATCCCAACCCCGTGGTATCAGGCCAAATCACCAGAGAAAGAATTGTCCATGGCCCTTGAGGACACCCCGACATTCCACGGCCACCGTTGACACAAAATCCAGAGACAAAAGCCTGAGCACGCGCCACATACTCGCCCTTTGTTCATAGCCCGGAAAATTCTCACGGTCTGTAGATCGAGCCTTCATACATACATCCCCAAACCTAAGCTGAGTTTGTGTTTTCAGACTTCTGTCCCCACAGTCCTTGCCCACACACCATCCAAGCTGGGGCCCCTGGAGACACACCTCAGGACTGTGGCCTCCCTTTCCAGGGGAATTCTGCATTTCCATTGGCCACAACCCAATAGATTAGGAGAATCCGCCATACTCCCTCAGGCCATCCGAATAGATTTGGCTGCCCAGGACACACAGGAATGATCTTTCACAAGTTAGGAAACTACCTCCACTCAGACCCAGAGACAGATATCCCCATAGAATAAGATTGAACTGGACAGGCACTTAGGCCCTAATCAGATCCATTGCTTTTGATTCCAGTCATCTCTCCTCAGAGGCCTGGTTTCCAATACCAGCATATGGGAGATTCCTTAGCAACTCATCAAAACAATTCTCTTCTCTACAAAGTAAACATACTCTTTAGAGCTCCATCAAAACCTCCGGTTATGAACATCCCTCAAGGCCCCGGTTCAAGCACCCCATTCCAAGGTCTACATGGACACAAATGCACATTATGACCCATCCTCAACTCACCCATTTCAACACACCCGCCTCGGTTGCTCCCCTAGATCCAGCAGATCGAACATGCCTTGACTCTCGAGACACCTGGAATGGGAGGCAGGCTGCCCAAGCATCGATCCTTAGAACCCTGCTCTGGATAACTTCCTTATGGGATGTCCGGGAGCCATCCAACAGGTCTCGACTGTCCCACAGAAAGAATCATTGCGGTTTGGAGCATCTCACAATTCCCATCATGGGAAAAGCTCCATGTCCTCGTGACACCCTCCCCTTCATGAAGGGGCCGTCATGGACAGAAACTTCGACCTAAGCCAACGTCTGATCCTAGCTCTGTCTTCAGGTATACAGGATCTCAAATCATCTCTGCAGAGGGTGCCTGCCGTCCCCTCACCCCGAAATCTAAGTCTGGCTTGTGTTCTCAGAATTTTTTCCTCACACTTCTGGCCCACAAGCCTTCCAGTTTGGGAATTCTGGAGCCACTATGTGGCACTGTGTCTTCCCTCCAGAAAAAAAACGTTGCCCTCTGGGGCTACCCAGTAACCACAAATGAGTACCATCCTGCACGAAACTCGACTGCACCCCAATGATACAGTCTAGCCTGGGCACTAATTCCCTGTCTACCACAGCCTGAGCCTGCACCTCCCAACCCACACTCAACAGCTGGCCGAACACTGAGCCCATCAGCCACACCATGGCCTTAGGTCTTCATCTCTTCCCAACCTCAGTTTTCAGGCTTCAGAACCTAGACCTTAAATCCAATCACAGTCCAGGAGTGAAAGTGTTGCAGAAATTAGAATTCCATCTTCCCCATGGCCAGAAAACTTGTGGTTGCCATATTGTGCAACGTTCAGTGTAGGAGAAACCAGCATGGTACATTAGGCCACGCCCTGACTTGAGGGTCTCCTTGGGCACAAAAACACATCGTGAAACTCAGTGTGAGACCTATCCTCAAGGAAGGCCTCTCAGTGTCTGGACCAAGAGCCCACATATGGGGCTTGCCATTTTCTTAGGTCCCAATGTTAACCAGAGGTCTGGTTGTCCAGTTGCCCCAACCCACGACTCTGCTCTGGAATCCCTCTTTTGGTGGTCCACCTGAGGTAAAAAAATAAATAAATAAATAAATAAATAAATAAATAAACAAAAATACAGAAAGCCCTCCTCCCTTCCCACAGAATGACCCCAAACTCTTGGGATCAGGTCTAATCCCCAGAAAGGGAGCCTCATCGATGGCCCATGAGGACACCCCTACATTCCATGGCAATCGGTGACACATTTCCAGAAAAAAAAAAAAAAAGCATGATCAAGCACCTCACATTCGCCCTTTGTTCATATCCCGAAGAGTTCTCCTCACGGTATATAGATCGGGCCGGCCATACCTACATCCCCCAACCTAAGTGGAGTTTGTGTTTTCAGACTTTTGACCAAATAGCCCTGGACCACACACCCTCCACACTTGGGTCCCTGGAGCCACACCTCAGGACTTCGCTTCCCTTTCAAGGGAATTCTTCCCATTCCATTGGCCACAAACTTGCAAATGAGTTAAAACCTCCAACGTCACCGAGGCCATCCCAATAGTGTAGGCCGCCCAGGACAACCAGGGGTGATTGCAAAACCAGCTGAGCAACTACCTCCACTCAGACAACACATGTACCCAGAAAAGAATATTGAACCTGACAGGCCCCTAGGCCCTAATCAGATCCATTGCTTTGGTTTCCAGGCATCTCTCCTCAGAGGCCTCGTTTCCAATACCAGCATATGGTGGTTTCTTGAGGCACCATTAAGAACAAATCTCATCTCCCCATGGAAAACTTGCTCATTGGAGCTTTGTCATAACCTCTGCTTAGGAGAATCCTTCAGGGCCATGGTGCCACTGCCCCATACCAAGGTCTCCATGGACTCAAAGCAACATTAAGACCATCCTCAGGAAAGTCCATTTCAACTCAGCCCCCTCTGTTGCTACCCCAAGACAGCAGATCAAACGTTTCTTGTTGCTAGGAGACAATTGGAATGTGAGGCTGGCTGCCCAGGCATCTATCATTAGAACGCTGTTCTGGAAAAATACCTTATAAGACGTCCTGGAGCCATCCAACAAATCTTAATTGTCCCACAGAAGGAATCCTTGCGGTTTGGAGCATCTCACAACTCCAATAGTGGGGAAATCCCCATGGCCTCATAATGCCCCCCCTTCCTGAAGGGGCCAACATGGACAGAAACTCAATCCTGAGCCAAAGTCTGAACCTCGACCTGACTTCAGACGCATGAGATCTCCATTCAGCTCTGCAGAGTGTGCCTGCCGTGTCCTTGCCCTGAAACATAAGCCTAGCTTGTGTTCTCAGACTTCCGTCCTCACTCTCGGGGCCCACAAGCCCTCCAGTTTGGGAATTCCGAAGCCACAATGCAGCACTCTGCCCGCACTCCAAAAGAAAATCTTTGACCTATGCTGCTAATCAGAAACCCCAAATGATTTCTAATGCATGCCAATCCATTGTAAAGCAATTATACAGCCTACCCTGTATACTAATGCCCTGTCTGGCACAGCCTGAGACAAGACATCCCAAACGACACCCAGACAGCTGGCCCCAACCTGGACACATAGGACCCACTATGGCTGTAGGTCGTCATCTCTTCCCAACCTCGGTTTTCAGGCTTCAGAACCTAGACCTTATCTCCAATCACTGCCCAGGGGTGAACGTGATGCAGAAATTAGAATTCCTCCTTCCCCATGGCCAGAAACCTTGTGGTTGGCATGTTGTCCAACGTTCAATGTGGGAAAACCTGCATTGTCCGAAAGGCCACGCTAGTGCTTGAGGGCCGCCTAGGGCACAGACATGCATTGTGACCTGCAGCGTGAGTCCCGTATTAAAGTAACGCCTCTCAGTGGCTGGACCAAGATCCTGCATATGGGGCTTTTCATATCCATAGGCCCCCAGGCTTAACCAGAGGGCGAGTATTCCAGTTGTCAGTACCCACTGCTATGCTCTAGAATCCCTCTACTGGGGGGACACATGAAGCAGAAAACAGGACACTTCCCTTCCCACAGAATGACCCCAAACTCTTGGGGGCTGGACAAACTACCAGAGAGGGAGACTTCTACGACCCATGAGGCAACTCCTTCATTAAACGGCCATTGTGGACAAAACATCCAGAGACAAAAGCCTGAGCGACTGCCTCCCTCTCACCCTTCTTTCATATCCAGAGGAGCTCCCCTCATGGACTGTAGATCAGGCCTGCCATAACCTCGGCCCCAAACCTGAGCTGAGTTAGGGTTTTTGGATGTCTGTCTGCACAGCCATGGCCCACACAGCCTCCAGGCTGGGGTCTCTGGAGCCACACCACAGAACTGTGCCTGCTCTATCCTAAGAAACTGCCCATTCCATTGGCCACAACTCTACAAAATAGAAGAAACCTCAAGGTCCCCAAGGACATCCCACTACCGCAAGCCGCACTGGACAAATAGGGGCATTATGACACAAGCTGAGCAACTACTACCTCCATGCAGACACACAGACAGATATCCGAAGAGACAGAAGATTGAACCAGACAGGCCCCTAGGCCCTATTATGATCTCTTCCTTTGGTGTCCAAGTATCACTCCTCAGAGGCCTGGGTTCGAAGACCAGCATACGGGGCTTTCCTGAGGCACCAGACAGAAGACCTCTCATCTCCACATGGGAAGCTTCCTTGTTGGAGTTGTGTCAAGCCCTTCGGGTTGGAGAATCCTGCAGAGTCCCTTAGCTACTGCCACATTCCAAGGTCTCCATGGCCACCAACCCACATTATGACTCATCCTCAGGAGAGTCCATTTAAACTCAGCCTTCTGGGTAGTTCACCCAAGAGCCCGCAGAATGAGCGTGCCTTGTCTCCACCAGGCAATGGGAAGGTGAGTTGGCGTGTCTCGGCATCCATGCTTAGGCCCCTGCTCTCGAGTCTTTCTGTATGGGGCATCCTGGAACCATCCAATAGGACTCGACTGTCCTGAAGAAGGAAACTTTGAAGTTTGGAGCAGCTCACAACTCCCAGCGTAGGGAAACCTCCCTGGCCTCATGACGCCCCCACCCCCTTCAGGAAGGGGCCGTCATGGACACAAACTCCAGCTTGAGGCAACATCTGATACTCGCCCTGACCTCACCTGCAGGAGATCTCGATTCTGTCTCTGCAGAGTGGGCCTGCCATGCTCTTGGCCCCAAAACTCGTGCTAGCTTGTGTTTTCAGACTTCCTTCCTCACAATCCTAGCCACACCCCTCCAGTTTGTCAATTCTGGAGACACAATGCAGCACTCTGCCTGCCCTCCAGAAGAAAAATGTTGCCCTATAGAGCTAACCAGAAACGCCAAATGAGTAACAACCTGCATGCCACTCGACCATAACCCAATTGTACAGTCTAGCCTGTGCACTAAAGCCCTGTCTGACACAGCCTGAGGGCAGACCTCCAGTCCAACAACCAGAAAGCTAGCCGTACACAGAGCATATCACACCCACAATGGCTTTAGGCCATCATCTCTACCAAACCTCAGTTTTTACCTTCCGAACCTAGACCTTATCGCCACTCACTGCTCAGGAGTGAACGTGATGCAAGAATCAGAACTTCTCCTTCGCCTTGGCAAGAAACCTAGTGGTTGGCATGTTGTCCAATGTTCATTGTAGGAGAAAGCAGCATGGACAATGAGGCCCCACCTATCCCTGAGGGCCACAATTTGCCCAAACACACATTGTGACCCTAAGCGTGAGCCCTATCCTCATGTAAAGCCTCTTAGTGACTGGAACAACAGCCCACATATGGGGCTTGCCAAGCCCCTAGTTCCCCAATCTCAACCAGAGTTCGAGATGTCTAGTCACCCCTACTCAGGGCTCTACTTGGGAATCCCTCGTTGATGGGACACCTGAGGTAAAAAAAAAAAAATACAGAAAGGACTCTTCCAATCCACAGAATGATCCCAACCCCGTGGGATCAGGCCAAATCACCAGAGAAAGAATTGTCCATGGCCCTTGAGGACACCCAGACATTCCACGGCCACCGTTGACACAAAATCCAGAGACAAAAGCCTGAGCAAGAGACACATACACGCCCTTTGTTCATAGCCCGGAAAATTCTCACGGTCTGTAGATCGAGCCTTCATACATACATCCCCAAACCTAAGCTGAGTTTGTGTTTTCAGACTTCTGTTCCCACAGTCCTGGCCCACACACCATCCAAGCTGGGGCCACTGGAGACACACCTCAGGACTGTGGCCTCCCTCTCCAGGGGAATTCTGCCATTTCCATTGGCCACAACCCAATAGATTAGGAGAATCCGCGAAACTCCCCCAGGCCATCCAAATAGTTTTGGCTGCCCAGGACACACAGGGATGATCTTTCACAAGTTAGGAAACTACCTCCACTCAGACCCAGAGACAGATATCCCCATAGAATAAGATTGAACTGGACAGGCACTTAGGCCCTAATCAGATCCATTGCTTTTGATTCCAGTCATCTCTCCTCAAGGCCTGGTTTCCAATACCAGCATATGGGAGATTTCTTAGCCACTCATCAAAACAATTCTCTTCTCTACATAGGAAACATACTCTTTAGAGCTCCATCAAAACCTCCGGTTATGAACATCCCTCAATGCCCCGGTTCAAGCACACCATTCCAAGGTCTACATGGACACAAATGCTCATTATGACCCATCCTCAACTCACCCATTTCAACACACCCGCCTCGGTTACTCCCCTAGATCCAGCAGATCGAACTTGCCTTGGCTCTATGAGACACCTGGAATGGGAGGCAGGCTGCCCAGGCATCGATCCTTAGAACCCTGCTCTGGATAACTTCCTTATGGGATGTCCTGGAGCCATCCAACAGGTCTCGACTGTCCCACAGACGGAATCATTGCGGTTTGGAGCATCTCACAATTCCCATCGTGGGAAAACCTCCATGTCCTCGTGACACCCTCCCCTTCATGAAGGGGCCGTCATGGAAAGAAACTTCGACCTAAGCCAACGTCTGATCCTAGCTCTGTCTTCAGGTATACAGGATCTCGAATCATCTCTGCAGAGGGTGCCTGCCGTCCCCTCACCCCGAAATCTAAGTCTGGCTTGTGTTCTCAGAATTTTTTCCTCACACTTCTGGCCCACAAGCCTTCCAATTTGGGAATTCTGGAGCCACTATGTGGCACTGTGTCTTCCCTCCAGAAAAAAAACGTTGCCCTCTGGGGCTACCCAGTAACCACAAATGAGTACCATCCTGCACGAAACTCGACTGCACCCCAATGATACAGTCTAGCCTGGGCACTAATTCCCTGTCTGCCACAGCCTGAGCCTGCACCACCCAACCCACACTCAACAGCTGGCCGAACACTGAGCACCTCAGACACCCCATGGCCTTAGGAATCATCTCTTCCCAACCTCAGTTTTCAGGCTTCAGAACCTAGAACTTAAATCCAATCACAGTCCAGGAGGGAAAGTGTTGCAGAAATTAGAATTCCATCTTCCCCATGGCCAGAAAACTTATGGTTGCCATATTGTGCAACGTTCAGTGTAGGAGAAACCAGCATGGTAAATTAGGCCACGCCCTGACTTGAGGGTCTCCTTGGGCACAAAAACACATTGTGAAACTCAGTGTGAGACCTATCCTCAAGGAAGGCCTCTCATTGTGTGGACCAAGAGCCCACATATGGGGCTTGCCATGTTTTAGGTCCCAATGTTAACCAGAGGTCTGGTTGTCCAGTTGCCCCAACCCACGACTCTGCTCTGGAATCTCTCTTTCGGTGGTCCACCTGAGGTAAAAAAAAAAAAAAAAAAGAAAAAAGAAAAAATAAACAAAAAAACCAGAAAGGCCTCCTCCCTTCACACAGAATGACACCAAACTCTTGGGATCGGGTCAAATCCCCAGAAAGGGAGCCTCATCGATGGCCCATGAGGACACCCCGACATTCCATGGCAATTGGTGACACATTTCCAGAAAAAAAAAAAAAAAGCATGATCAAGCACCTCACATTCGCCCTTTGTTCATATCCCGAAGAGTTCTCCTCACGGTCTATAGATCGGGCCGGCCATACCTACATTCCCCAACCTAAGTGGAGTTTGTGTTTTCAGACTTTTGTCCAAATAGCCCTGGACCACACACGATCCACACTTGGGTCCCTGGAGCCTCACCTCAGGACTGTGCTTCCCTTTCAAGGGAATTCTTCCCATTCCATTGGCCACAACCTTGCAAATGTGGAAAAACCTCCAAAATCACCGAGGCCATCCCAATAGTGTAGGCCGCCCAGGACAAACAGGGGTGATCTCAAACCAGCTGAGCAACTACCTCCACTCAGACAACAGATGTCCCCAGAAAAGAATATTGAACCGGACAAGCCCCTAGGCCCTAATCAGATCCATTGCTTTGGTTTCCAGGCATCTCTCCTCAGAGGCCTCGTTTCCAATACCAGCATATGGTGGTTTCCTGAGGCACCATTAAGAACAAATCTCGTCTCCCCATGGAAAACTTGCTCATTGGAGCTTTGTCATAACCTCTGGTTAGGAGAATCCTTCAGGGCCCTGGTGCCACTGCCCCATACCAAGGTCTCCATGGACTCAAACCAACATTAAGACCATCCTCAGGAAAGTCCATTTCAACTCAGCCCCCTCTGTTGCTACCCCAAGACAGCAGATCAAACGTTTCTTGTTGCTAGGAGACAATTGGAATGTGAGGCTGGCTGCCCAGGCATCCATACTTAGAACCCTGTTCTGGAAAAATACCTTATAAGACGTCCTGGAGCCATCCAACAAATCTTAATTGTCCCACAGAAGGAATCCTTGCGGTTTGGAGCATCTCACAACTCCAATAGTGGGAAAACCCCCATGGCCTCATAATGCCCCCCCTTCCTGAAGGGGCCCACATGGACAGAAACTCAAACCTGAGACAAAGTCTGAACCTCGACCTGACTTCAGACGCATGAGATCTCAATTCAGCTCTGCAGAGTGTGCCTGCCATGTCCTTGCCCCGAAACCTAAGCCTAGCTTGTGTTCTCAGACTTCCGTCCTCACTCTCCTGGCCCACAAGCCCTCCAGTTTGGGAATTCCGAAGCCACAATGCAGCACTCTGCCTGCCCACCAGAAGAAAAACTTTGCCCTATGCTTCTAATAAGAAACCCCAAATGATTTTTTAATGCATGCCACTCGATTGTAAAGCAATTATACAGCCTACGCTGTATACTAATGACCTGTCTGGCACAGCCTGAGACAAGACATCCCAAACGACACCCAGACAGCTGGCCCCAACTTGGACACATAGGACCCGCTATGGCTGTAGGTCGTCATCTCTTCCCAACCTCGGTTTTCAGGCTTCAGAACCTAGACCTTATCTCCAATCACTGCCCAGGGTGAACGTGATGCAGAAATTATAATATCTCCTTCCCCATGGCCAGAAACCTTGTGGTTGGCATGTTGTCCAACGTTCAAGGTGGGAAAACCTACATTGTCCGAAAGGCCACGCCAGTGCTTGAGGGCCGCCTAGGGCACAGACATGCATTGTGACCTGCAGTGTGATTCCCGTATTAAAGTAACGCCTCTCCGTGGCTGGACCAAGCTCCTGCATATGGGGCTTGTCATTTCCATAGGCCCCCAGGCTTAACCAGAGGGCGAGTATTCCAGTTGTCAGTACCCACTGCTATGCTCTAGATTCCCTCTACTGGGGGGACACCTGAGGCCGAAAACAGGACACTTCCCTTCCCACAGAATGACCCCAAACTCTTGGGGGCTGGACAAACTACCAGAGAGGGAGACTTCTACGACCCATGAGGCAACTCCTACATTAAACGGCCATTGTGGACAAAACATCCAGAGACAAAAGCCTGAGCGACTGCCTCCCTCTCACCCTTCTTTCATATCCAGAGGAGCTCCCCTCATGGACTGTAGATCAGGCCTGCCATGACCTCGGCCCCAAACCTGAGCTGAGTTAGGGTTTTTGGATGTCTGTCTGCACAGCCATGGCCCACACAGCCTCCAGGCTGGGGTCTCTGGAGCCACACCACAGAACTGTGCCTGCTCTCTCCTAAGAAACTGCCCATTCCATTGGCCACAACTTTACAAAATAGTGGAAACCTCAAGGTCCCCAAGGACATCCCACTTCCGCAAGCCGCACTGGACAAATAGGGGCATTATGACACAAGCTGAGCAACTACTACCTCCATGCAGACACACAGACAGATATCCGCAGAGACAGAAGATTGAACCCGATAGGCCCCTAGGCCCTATTATGATCTCTTGCTTTGGTGTCCAGGTATCACTCCTCAGAGGCCTGGGTTCGAAGACCAGCATACGGGGCTTTCCTGAGGCACCAGACAGAAGACCTCTCATCTCCACATGGGAAGCTTCCTTGTTGGAGTTGTGTCAAGCCCTTCGGGTTGGAGAATCCTGCAGAGTCCCTTAGCTACTGCCACATTCCAAGGTCTCCATGGCCACCAACCCACATTATGACTCATCCTCAGGAGAGTCCATTTAAACTCAGCCTTCTGGGTAGCTCACCCAAGCGCCCGCAGATCGAGCGTGCCTTGTCTCCACCAAACAATGGAAAGGTGATTTGGCGTTCTCGGCATCCATGCTTAGGCCCCTGCTCTCGAGTCTTTCTGTATGGGGCATCCTGGAACCATCCAATAGTACTCGACTGTCCTGAAGAAGGAAACTTTGAAGTTTGGAGCAGCTCACAACTCCCAGCGTAGGGAAACCTCCCTGGACTCATGACGCCACCACCCCCTTCATGTAAGGGCCGTTATAGACACAAACTCCAGCTTGAGGCAACATCTGATACTCGCCCTGACCTCACCTGCAGGAGATCTCGATTCAGCCTCTGCAGAGTGGGCCTGCCATGCTCTTGGCCCCAAAACTCGTGCTAGCTTGTGTTTTCAGACTTCCTTCCTCACAATCCTGGCCACACCCCTCCAGTTTGGCAATTCTGGAGACACAATGCAGCACTCTGCCTGCCCTCCAGAAGAAAAATGTTGCCCTATAGGGCTAACCGGAAACGCCAAATGAGTAACAACCTGCATGCCACTCGACCATACCCCAATTATACAGTCTAGCCTGTGCACTAAAGCCCTGTCTGACACAGCCTGAGGGCAGACCTCCAGTCCAACACCCAGACAGCTGGCCATACACAGAGCATATCACACCCACAATGGCTTTAGGCCATCATCTCTACCCAACCTGAGTTTTCACCTTCAGAACCTAGACCTTATCTCCACTCACTGCTCAGGAGTGAACTTGATGCAAGAATCAGAACTTCTCCTTCGCCTTGGCAAGTAACCTAGTGGTTGGCATGTTGTCCATTGTTCATTGTAGGAGAAAGCAGCATGGACTATGAGGCCCCACCTATCCCTGAGAAACACAATTTGCACAAACACACATTGTGACCCTCAGCGTGAGCCCTATCCTCATGTAAAGCCTCTTAGTGACTGGAACAACAGCCCACATATGGGGCTTGCCAAGCCCCTAGTCCCCCAATCTCAACCAGAGTTCGAGATGTCTAGTCACCCCTACTCAGGGCTCTACTCGGGAATCCCTCGTTGATGGGACACCTGAGGTAAAAAAAAAAAATACAGAAACGATTCTTCCAATCCACAGAATGATCCCAACCCCTTGGGATCAGGCCAAATCACCAGAGAAAGAATTGTCCATGGCCCTTGAGGACACCCCGACATTCCACGGCCACTGTTGACACAAAATCCAGAGACAAAAGCTTGAGCAAGCGCCACATACTCGCCCTTTGTTCATAGCCCGGAAAATTCTCACGGTCTGTAGATCGAGCCTTCATACATACATCCCCAAACCTAAGCTGAGTTTGTGTTTTCAGACTTCTGTCCCCACAGTCCTGGCCCACACACCATCCAAGCTGGGGCCCCTGGAGACACACCTCAGGACTGTGGCTTCCTTCTCCAGGAAAATTCTGCCATTTCCATTGGCCACAACCCTATAGATTAGGAGAATCCTCCAAACTCCCCGAGGCCATCCCAATAGTGTTGGCTGCCCAGGACAAACAGGGATGATCTTTCACAAGTTAGGAAACTACCTCCACTCAGACCCAGAGACAGATATCCCCATAGAATAAGATTGAACTGGACAGGCACTTAGGCTCTAATCAGATCCATTGCTTTTGTTTCCAGGCATCTCTCCTCAGAGGCCTGGTTTCCAATACCAGCATACGGGGGATTACTGAGGCACTCATCAGAAAAATCTCATCTCCACATAGGAAATGTACTCTTTGGAGCTCTATAAAAACCTCTGTTTAGGAGAATCTTTCAGGGCCCCGGATCAAGCGCCCCATTCCAAGGTCTCCATGGACTTAAACCCACATTATGATCTATTGTCGGGAGAGTCCATGTCAACTCAACCCCCTTGGTTTCTCCCCCAGGGCCTGCAGATCAAACCTGCCTTGTTGCTAGGACACAACTAGAATGGGAGGCGGGCTGCCCAGGCATCCACCCTTAGAACCCTACTCTGGAGTCGTTCCACATGGGACATCCTAGAGCCATCCAACAGGTCTCAAGTGTCCCACAGAAGGAATCTTTGCAGTCTGGAGCATCTCACAACTCCCATTGTGGGAAAATCTACATGGCCTCTTGAGACGCTCCACTTTATAAAGGGGCCACCTTGGACAGAAACTCCAACCTGAGCAAACGTCTGATATTCGCCCTGACTTCAGGTTCATGAGATCTTGATTCAGCTCTGCAGAGTGTGCCTTCTGTGCACTCACCCCCAAAACTAAGCCTAGCTTGTGTTCTCAGACTACCGTCCTCACACCCCTGCCCCAAAAGCCCTACAGATTGGCAATACTGGGGCCATAATGCAGCACACTGCCTGCCCTCCAGAAGAAAAACGTTGCCTTATGGAGCTACCTAGAAACCCGAATAAGGATCAACTGAACGCCACTCGACTGCACCCCAAATATGCAGTCTACACTGTCTAATGCCTTGTCTGACACAGCATGAGACCACACCTCCAGACCTACGCTCAACAGCTGGCCGCACACTGAGCTCATTGGACCCATCATGTCCTTAGGTCTTCATCTCTTCCAAACCTCAGTTTTCGGGTTTCAGAACCCAGACCTAAACTCCAATCACTGTCCAGGGGTGAACGTGATGCAGAAATCACAACTCTTCCTTCGCCATTGCTGGAAACCTTGTGGTTGGCATATTCTCCAACGTTCAGTGTAGGAGAATCCAGCGTGGCCCATGAGGCACTTCCCATGCTTGAGGGCCTTGTTGGGCACAAATAGGCATTGTGACCCTCAGCATGAGCACTGACCTCAAGGAAGGCCTCTCAGTGTCTGAATCAAGAGCCCGCCTATTGGACTTGCCATGCCCCTAGGCCCCCAAACTTAAACAGAGGTGGGGATATCCAGTTGTCCCTCCCAAGGACTCTGCTCTGGAATCCCTCTTTTATTGGGACACTTGAGGTACATAAAATAAAATATAAAATAAAATAAAATAAAAAACAGAAAAGACTCCTCCCATCCCGCAGAATGTACCCAAACTCTTGGGATCGGGTCAAATCCTCAGAGAAGGAAAGCCATCCACAACCCATGAGGCCACGCCAGCATTCCACCCACATTGTTGACACAAATCCAGAGACAAAACCTGAGCAAGCACCTCAAACTCACCCTTTTTCATATCCCTAAGTGTTATCACAGTCTGTAGATTGGGCGTGCCATACCTATGTCCCCAATCCTAAGCGGAGTTTGTGTTTTCAGACTTTTGTCCCCACAGGCCTGGCCCACACAGCCTCAAGGCTGGGCCCCTAGAGCCAACTCAGAACTGTGCCTGCCCTCTCCAGGGGATTTCTGCCCATTCCATTGGCCACAACCCTATAGATTAGGAGAAACTCCAAAGTCCCGAGGCCATCCCAATATTATAGGCTGCCCAGGACAAACAGGGGCGATCTGACACATGCTGAGCAACTACATCCCCTCAGATCCTTAGACACGTATCCTCAGGAAAGAGATTGAACCGGACAGGCACCTAGGCCCTAATCATATCGATTGCTTTTGCTTCCAGTCATCTCTCCTCAGAGGCCTGGTTTCCAATACCAGCGTATGGGAGATTCCTTAGGCACTCATTAAAACAATTCTCTTCTCTACATAGGAAACGTACTCTTTAGAGCCCATCAAAACCTCCGGTTATGAACATCCCTCAAGGCCCCGGATCAAGCACCCCATTCCAAGGTCTACATCGACACAAATGCACATTATGACCCATCCTCAACTCACCAATTTCAACACACCCGCCTCGGTTGCTCCCCTAGATCCAGCAGATCGAACTTGCCTTGGCGCTATGAGACACCTGGAATGGGAGGCAGGCTGCCCAGGCATCCATCCTTAGAACCCTGCTCTGGATAACTTCCTTATGGGATGTCCTGGAGCCATCCAACAGGTCTCGACTGTCCCACAGAAGGAATCATTGCGGTTTGGAGCATCTCACTATTCCCATCGTGGGAAAACCTCCATGTCCTCGTGACACCGTCAACTTCATGAAGTGGCCGTCATGGACAGAAACTCCGAAGTAAGCCAACGCCTGATCCTAGCTCTGTTCAGGCATACGGGATCTCGAATCATCTCTGCAGAGGGTGCGTGCCGTCCCCTCACCCCGAAATCTAAGTCTGGCTTGTGTTCTCAGAATTTTTTTCTCACACTCCTGGCCCACAAGCCTACCAGTTTGGGAATTCTGGAGCCACTATGTGGCACTGTGTCTTCTCTCCAGAAGAAAAACATTGCCCTCTGGGGCTACCCATGAACCACAAATGAGTACCATCCTGCACGAAACTCGACTGCACCCCAATGATACAGTCTAGCCTGGGCACTAATTCCCTGTCTGCCACAGCCTGAGCCTGCACCTCCCAACCCACACTCAACAGCTGGCCGAACACTGAGCACCTCAGACACCCCATGGCCTTAGGTCATCATCTCTTCCCAACCTCAGTTTTCAGGCTTCAGAACCTAGAACTTAAATCCAATCACAGTCCAGGAGTGAAAGTGTTGCAGAAATTAGAACTCATTCTTCCCCATGGCCAGAAAACTTGTGGTTGCCATATTGTGAAACGTTCCGTGTAGGAGAAACCAGCATGGTACATTAGGCCACGCCCTGACTTGAGGGGCTCCTTGGGCACAAAAACACATTGTGAAACTCAGTGTGAGACCTATCCTCAAGGAAGGCCTCTCAGTGTCTGGACCAAGAGCCCACATATGGGGCTTGCCATGTTCTTAGGTCCCAAAGTTAACAAGAGTTCTGGTTGTCCTCTCGCCCCTCCCCAGGACTCTGCTCTGGAATCCCTCTTTTGGTGGTAAACCTTAGGTAAAAAAAAAATAATAATAAAAAAATAAACAAAAAAACAAGAAAGGCCTCCTCCCTTCCCACAGAATGACCCCAAACTCTTGGGATCGGGTCAAATCCCCAGAAAGGGAGCCTCATCGATGGCCCATGAGGACACCCCAACATTCCATGGCAATCGGTGACACATTTCCAGAAAAAAAAAAAAAAAAAACCATGAGCCAGCACCTCACATTCGCCCTTTGTTCATATCCCGAAGAGTTCTCCTCACGGTCTATAGATCGGGCCGGCCATACCTACATCCCCCAACCTAAGTGGAGTTTGTGTTTTCAGACTTTTGTCCAAATAGCCCTGGACCACACACGCTCCACACTTGGGTCCCTGGAGCCATACCTCAGGACTGTGCTTCCCTTTCAAGGGAATTCTTCCCATTCCATTGGCCACAACCTTACAAATGAGGAAAAACCTCCAAAGTCACCGAGGCCATCCAAATAGTGTAGGCTGCCCAGGACAAACAGGGGTGATCTCAAACCAGCTGAGCAACTACCTCCACTCAGACAACTGATGTCCCCAGAGAAGAATATTGAACCGGACAGGCCCGTAGGCCCTAATCAGATCCATTGCTTTGGTTTTTAGGCAACTCTCCTCAGAGGCCAAGTTTCCAATACCAGCTTATGGTGGTTTCCTGAGGCACCAATAAGAACAAATCTCGTCTCCCCATGGAAAACTTGCTCATTGGAGCTTTGTCATAACCTCTGGTTAGGAGAATCCTTCAGGGCCCTGGTGCCACTGCCCCATACCAAGGACTCCATGGACTCAAACCAACTTTAAGACCATCCTCAGGAAAGTCCATTTCAACTCAGCCCCCTCTGTTGCTACCCCAAGCCAGCAGATCAAACGTTTCTTGTTGCTAGGAGACAATTGGAATGTGAGGCTGGCTGCCCAGGCATCCATACTTAGAACCCTGTTCTGGAAAAATACCTTATAAGACGTCCTGGAGCCATCCAACAAATCTTAATTGTCCCACAGAAGGAATCCTTGCGGTTTGGAGCATCTCACAACTCCAATAGTGGGAAAACCCCCATGGGCTCATAATGTCCCCCCTTCATGAAGGGGCCAACATGGACAGAAACTCAAACCTGAGCCAAAGTCTGATCCTCGACCTGACTTTAGACGCATGAGATGTCAATTCAGCTCTGCAGAGTGTGCCTGCCATGTCCTTGCCCCGAAACCTAAGCCTAGCTTGTGTTCTCAGACTTCCGTCCTCACTCTCCTGGCCCACAAGACCTCCAGTTTGGGAATTCCGATGCCACAATGCAGCACTCTGCCTGCCCTCCAGAAGAAAAACTTTGCCCTATGCTGCTAATAAGAAACCCCAAATGATTTTCTAATGCATGCCACTCGATTCTAAAGCAATTATACAGCCTACCCTGTATACTAATGCCCTGTCTGGCACAGCCTGAGACAAGACATCCCAAACGACACCCAGACAGCTGGCCCCAACCTGGACACATAGAACCCGCTATGGCTGTAGGTCGTCATCTCTTCCCAACCTCGGTTTTCAGGCTTCAGAACCTAGACCTTATCTCCAATCACTGCCCAGGGGTGAACGTGATGCAGAAATTAGAATTCCTCCTTCCCCATGGCCAGAAACCTTGTGGTTGGCATGTTGTCCAACGTTCAATGTGGGAAAACCTGCATTGTCTGAAAGGCCACGCCAGTGCTTGAGGGCCGCCTAGGGCACAGACATGCATTGTGACCTGCAGCGTGAGTCCCGTATTAAAGTAACGCCTCTCCGTGGCTGGACCAAGATCCTGCATATGGGGCTTGTCATATCCATAGGCCCCCCAGCTTAACCAGAGGGCAAGTATTCCAGTTGTCAGTACCCACTGCTATGCTCTAGATTCCCTCTACAGGGGGGACACATGAAGCAGAAAACAGGACACTTCCCTTCCCACAGAATGACCCCAAACACTTGGGGGCTGGACAAACTACCAGTGAGGGAGACTTCTACGACCCATGAGGCAACTCCTACATTAAACGGCCATTGTGGACAAAACATCCAGAGACAAAAGCCTGAGCGACTGCCTCCCTCTCACCCTTCTTTCATATCCAGAGGAGCTCCCCTCATGGACTGTAGATCAGGCCTGCCGTGACCTCGGCCCCAAACCTGAGCTGAGTTAGGGTTTTTGGATGTCTGTCTGCACAGCCATGGCCCACACAGCCTCCAGGCTGGGGTCTCTGGAGCCACACCACAGAACTGTGCCTGCTCTCTCCTAAGAAACTGCCCATTCCATTGGCCACAACTCTACAAAATAGTGGAAACCTCAAGGTCCCCAAGGACATCCCACTTCCGCAAGCCGCACTGGACAAATAGGGGCATTATGACACAAGCTGAGCAACTACTACCTCCATGCAGACACACAGACAGATATCCGCAGAGACAGAAGATTGAACCCGATAGGCCCCTAGGCCCTGTTATGATCTCTTGCTTTGGTGTCCAGGTATCACTCCTCAGAGGCCTGGGTTCGAAGACCAGCATACGGGGCTTTCCTGAGGCACCAGACAGAAGACCTCTCATCTCCACATGGGAAGCTTCCTTGTTGGAGTTGTGTCAAGCCCTTCGGGTTGGAGAATCCTGCAGAGTCCCTTAGCTACTGCCACATTCCAAGGTCTCCATGGCCACCAACCCACATTATGACTCATCCTCAGGAGAGTCCATTTAAACTCAGCCTTCTGGGTAGCTCACCCAAGCGCCCGCAGATCGAGCGTGCCTTGTCTCCACCAAACAATGGAAAGGTGATTTGGCGTTCTCGGCATCCATGCTTAGGCCCCTGCTCTCGAGTCTTTCTGTATGGGGCATCCTGGAACCATCCAATAGTACTCGACTGTCCTTAAGAAGGAAACTTTGAAGTTTGGAGCAGCTCACAACTCCCAGCGTAGGGAAACCTCCCTGGACTCATGACGCCACCACCCCCTTCATGTAAGGGCCGTTATAGACACAAACTCCAGCTTGAGGCAACATCTGATACTCGCCCTGACCTCACCTGCAGGAGATCTCGATTCAGCCTCTGCAGAGTGGGCCTGCCATGCTCTTGGCCCCAAAACTCGTGCTAGCTTGTGTTTTCAGACTTCCTTCCTCACAATCCTGGCCACACCCCTCCAGTTTGGCAATTCTGGAGACACAATGCAGCACTCTGCCTGCCCTCCAGAAGAAAAATGTTGCCCTATAGGGCTAACCGGAAACGCCAAATGAGTAACAACCTGCATGCCACTCGACCATACCCCAATTATACAGTCTAGCCTGTGCACTAAAGCCCTGTCTGACACAGCCTGAGGGCAGACCTCCAGTCCAACACCCAGACAGCTGGCCATACACAGAGCATATCACACCCACAATGGCTTTAGGCCATCATCTCTACCCAACCTGAGTTTTCACCTTCAGAACCTAGACCTTATCTCCACTCACTGCTCAGGAGTGAACTTGATGCAAGAATCAGAACTTCTCCTTCGCCTTGGCAAGTAACCTAGTGGTTGGCATGTTGTCCATTGTTCATTGTAGGAGAAAGCAGCATGGACTATGAGGCCCCACCTATCCCTGAGAAACACAATTTGCACAAACACACATTGTGACCCTCAGCGTGAGCCCTATCCTCATGTAAAGCCTCTTAGTGACTGGAACAACAGCCCACATATGGGGCTTGCCAAGCCCCTAGTCCCCCAATCTCAACCAGAGTTCGAGATGTCTAGTCACCCCTACTCAGGGCTCTACTCGGGAATCCCTCGTTGATGGGACACCTGAGGTAAAAAAAAAAAATACAGAAACGATTCTTCCAATCCACAGAATGATCCCAACCCCTTGGGATCAGGCCAAATCACCAGAGAAAGAATTGTCCATGGCCCTTGAGGACACCCCGACATTCCACGGCCACTGTTGACACAAAATCCAGAGACAAAAGCTTGAGCAAGCGCCACATACTCGCCCTTTGTTCATAGCCCGGAAAATTCTCACGGTCTGTAGATCGAGCCTTCATACATACATCCCCAAACCTAAGCTGAGTTTGTGTTTTCAGACTTCTGTCCCCACAGTCCTGGCCCACACACCATCCAAGCTGGGGCCCCTGGAGACACACCTCAGGACTGTGGCTTCCTTCTCCAGGAAAATTCTGCCATTTCCATTGGCCACAACCCTATAGATTAGGAGAATCCTCCAAACTCCCCGAGGCCATCCCAATAGTGTTGGCTGCCCAGGACAAACAGGGATGATCTTTCACAAGTTAGGAAACTACCTCCACTCAGACCCAGAGACAGATATCCCCATAGAATAAGATTGAACTGGACAGGCACTTAGGCTCTAATCAGATCCATTGCTTTTGTTTCCAGGCATCTCTCCTCAGAGGCCTGGTTTCCAATACCAGCATACGGGGGATTACTGAGGCACTCATCAGAAAAATCTCATCTCCACATAGGAAATGTACTCTTTGGAGCTCTATAAAAACCTCTGTTTAGGAGAATCTTTCAGGGCCCCGGATCAAGCGCCCCATTCCAAGGTCTCCATGGACTTAAACCCACATTATGATCTATTGTCGGGAGAGTCCATGTCAACTCAACCCCCTTGGTTTCTCCCCCAGGGCCTGCAGATCAAACCTGCCTTGTTGCTAGGACACAACTAGAATGGGAGGCGGGCTGCCCAGGCATCCACCCTTAGAACCCTACTCTGGAGTCGTTCCACATGGGACATCCTAGAGCCATCCAACAGGTCTCAAGTGTCCCACAGAAGGAATCTTTGCAGTCTGGAGCATCTCACAACTCCCATTGTGGGAAAATCTACATGGCCTCTTGAGACGCTCCACTTTATAAAGGGGCCACCTTGGACAGAAACTCCAACCTGAGCAAACGTCTGATATTCGCCCTGACTTCAGGTTCATGAGATCTTGATTCAGCTCTGCAGAGTGTGCCTTCTGTGCACTCACCCCCAAAACTAAGCCTAGCTTGTGTTCTCAGACTACCGTCCTCACACCCCTGCCCCAAAAGCCCTACAGATTGGCAATACTGGGGCCATAATGCAGCACACTGCCTGCCCTCCAGAAGAAAAACGTTGCCTTATGGAGCTACCTAGAAACCCGAATAAGGATCAACTGAACGCCACTCGACTGCACCCCAAATATGCAGTCTACACTGTCTAATGCCTTGTCTGACACAGCATGAGACCACACCTCCAGACCTACGCTCAACAGCTGGCCGCACACTGAGCTCATTGGACCCATCATGTCCTTAGGTCTTCATCTCTTCCAAACCTCAGTTTTCGGGTTTCAGAACCCAGACCTAAACTCCAATCACTGTCCAGGGGTGAACGTGATGCAGAAATCACAACTCTTCCTTCGCCATTGCTGGAAACCTTGTGGTTGGCATATTCTCCAACGTTCAGTGTAGGAGAATCCAGCGTGGCCCATGAGGCACTTCCCATGCTTGAGGGCCTTGTTGGGCACAAATAGGCATTGTGACCCTCAGCATGAGCACTGACCTCAAGGAAGGCCTCTCAGTGTCTGAATCAAGAGCCCGCCTATTGGACTTGCCATGCCCCTAGGCCCCCAAACTTAAACAGAGGTGGGGATATCCAGTTGTCCCTCCCAAGGACTCTGCTCTGGAATCCCTCTTTTATTGGGACACTTGAGGTACATAAAATAAAATATAAAATAAAATAAAATAAAAAACAGAAAAGACTCCTCCCATCCCGCAGAATGTACCCAAACTCTTGGGATCGGGTCAAATCCTCAGAGAAGGAAAGCCATCCACAACCCATGAGGCCACGCCAGCATTCCACCCACATTGTTGACACAAATCCAGAGACAAAACCTGAGCAAGCACCTCAAACTCACCCTTTTTCATATCCCTAAGTGTTATCACAGTCTGTAGATTGGGCGTGCCATACCTATGTCCCCAATCCTAAGCGGAGTTTGTGTTTTCAGACTTTTGTCCCCACAGGCCTGGCCCACACAGCCTCAAGGCTGGGCCCCTAGAGCCAACTCAGAACTGTGCCTGCCCTCTCCAGGGGATTTCTGCCCATTCCATTGGCCACAACCCTATAGATTAGGAGAAACTCCAAAGTCCCGAGGCCATCCCAATATTATAGGCTGCCCAGGACAAACAGGGGCGATCTGACACATGCTGAGCAACTACATCCCCTCAGATCCTTAGACACGTATCCTCAGGAAAGAGATTGAACCGGACAGGCACCTAGGCCCTAATCATATCGATTGCTTTTGCTTCCAGTCATCTCTCCTCAGAGGCCTGGTTTCCAATACCAGCGTATGGGAGATTCCTTAGGCACTCATTAAAACAATTCTCTTCTCTACATAGGAAACGTACTCTTTAGAGCCCATCAAAACCTCCGGTTATGAACATCCCTCAAGGCCCCGGATCAAGCACCCCATTCCAAGGTCTACATCGACACAAATGCACATTATGACCCATCCTCAACTCACCAATTTCAACACACCCGCCTCGGTTGCTCCCCTAGATCCAGCAGATCGAACTTGCCTTGGCGCTATGAGACACCTGGAATGGGAGGCAGGCTGCCCAGGCATCCATCCTTAGAACCCTGCTCTGGATAACTTCCTTATGGGATGTCCTGGAGCCATCCAACAGGTCTCGACTGTCCCACAGAAGGAATCATTGCGGTTTGGAGCATCTCACTATTCCCATCGTGGGAAAACCTCCATGTCCTCGTGACACCGTCAACTTCATGAAGTGGCCGTCATGGACAGAAACTCCGAAGTAAGCCAACGCCTGATCCTAGCTCTGTTCAGGCATACGGGATCTCGAATCATCTCTGCAGAGGGTGCGTGCCGTCCCCTCACCCCGAAATCTAAGTCTGGCTTGTGTTCTCAGAATTTTTTTCTCACACTCCTGGCCCACAAGCCTACCAGTTTGGGAATTCTGGAGCCACTATGTGGCACTGTGTCTTCTCTCCAGAAGAAAAACATTGCCCTCTGGGGCTACCCATGAACCACAAATGAGTACCATCCTGCACGAAACTCGACTGCACCCCAATGATACAGTCTAGCCTGGGCACTAATTCCCTGTCTGCCACAGCCTGAGCCTGCACCTCCCAACCCACACTCAACAGCTGGCCGAACACTGAGCACCTCAGACACCCCATGGCCTTAGGTCATCATCTCTTCCCAACCTCAGTTTTCAGGCTTCAGAACCTAGAACTTAAATCCAATCACAGTCCAGGAGTGAAAGTGTTGCAGAAATTAGAACTCATTCTTCCCCATGGCCAGAAAACTTGTGGTTGCCATATTGTGAAACGTTCCGTGTAGGAGAAACCAGCATGGTACATTAGGCCACGCCCTGACTTGAGGGGCTCCTTGGGCACAAAAACACATTGTGAAACTCAGTGTGAGACCTATCCTCAAGGAAGGCCTCTCAGTGTCTGGACCAAGAGCCCACATATGGGGCTTGCCATGTTCTTAGGTCCCAAAGTTAACAAGAGTTCTGGTTGTCCTCTCGCCCCTCCCCAGGACTCTGCTCTGGAATCCCTCTTTTGGTGGTAAACCTTAGGTAAAAAAAAAATAATAATAAAAAAATAAACAAAAAAACAAGAAAGGCCTCCTCCCTTCCCACAGAATGACCCCAAACTCTTGGGATCGGGTCAAATCCCCAGAAAGGGAGCCTCATCGATGGCCCATGAGGACACCCCAACATTCCATGGCAATCGGTGACACATTTCCAGAAAAAAAAAAAAAAAAAACCATGAGCCAGCACCTCACATTCGCCCTTTGTTCATATCCCGAAGAGTTCTCCTCACGGTCTATAGATCGGGCCGGCCATACCTACATCCCCCAACCTAAGTGGAGTTTGTGTTTTCAGACTTTTGTCCAAATAGCCCTGGACCACACACGCTCCACACTTGGGTCCCTGGAGCCATACCTCAGGACTGTGCTTCCCTTTCAAGGGAATTCTTCCCATTCCATTGGCCACAACCTTACAAATGAGGAAAAACCTCCAAAGTCACCGAGGCCATCCAAATAGTGTAGGCTGCCCAGGACAAACAGGGGTGATCTCAAACCAGCTGAGCAACTACCTCCACTCAGACAACTGATGTCCCCAGAGAAGAATATTGAACCGGACAGGCCCGTAGGCCCTAATCAGATCCATTGCTTTGGTTTTTAGGCAACTCTCCTCAGAGGCCAAGTTTCCAATACCAGCTTATGGTGGTTTCCTGAGGCACCAATAAGAACAAATCTCGTCTCCCCATGGAAAACTTGCTCATTGGAGCTTTGTCATAACCTCTGGTTAGGAGAATCCTTCAGGGCCCTGGTGCCACTGCCCCATACCAAGGACTCCATGGACTCAAACCAACTTTAAGACCATCCTCAGGAAAGTCCATTTCAACTCAGCCCCCTCTGTTGCTACCCCAAGCCAGCAGATCAAACGTTTCTTGTTGCTAGGAGACAATTGGAATGTGAGGCTGGCTGCCCAGGCATCCATACTTAGAACCCTGTTCTGGAAAAATACCTTATAAGACGTCCTGGAGCCATCCAACAAATCTTAATTGTCCCACAGAAGGAATCCTTGCGGTTTGGAGCATCTCACAACTCCAATAGTGGGAAAACCCCCATGGGCTCATAATGTCCCCCCTTCATGAAGGGGCCAACATGGACAGAAACTCAAACCTGAGCCAAAGTCTGATCCTCGACCTGACTTTAGACGCATGAGATGTCAATTCAGCTCTGCAGAGTGTGCCTGCCATGTCCTTGCCCCGAAACCTAAGCCTAGCTTGTGTTCTCAGACTTCCGTCCTCACTCTCCTGGCCCACAAGACCTCCAGTTTGGGAATTCCGATGCCACAATGCAGCACTCTGCCTGCCCTCCAGAAGAAAAACTTTGCCCTATGCTGCTAATAAGAAACCCCAAATGATTTTCTAATGCATGCCACTCGATTGTAAAGCAATTATACAGCCTACCCTGTATACTAATGCCCTGTCTGGCACAGCCTGAGACAAGACATCCCAAACGACACCCAGACAGCTGGCCCCAACCTGGACACATAGAACCCGCTATGGCTGTAGGTCGTCATCTCTTCCCAACCTCGGTTTTCAGGCTTCAGAACCTAGACCTTATCTCCAATCACTGCCCAGGGGTGAACGTGATGCAGAAATTAGAATTCCTCCTTCCCCATGGCCAGAAACCTTGTGGTTGGCATGTTGTCCAACGTTCAATGTGGGAAAACCTGCATTGTCTGAAAGGCCACGCCAGTGCTTGAGGGCCGCCTAGGGCACAGACATGCATTGTGACCTGCAGCGTGAGTCCCGTATTAAAGTAACGCCTCTCCGTGGCTGGACCAAGATCCTGCATATGGGGCTTGTCATATCCATAGGCCCCCCGGCTTAACCAGAGGGCAAGTATTCCAGTTGTCAGTACCCACTGCTATGCTCTAGATTCCCTCTACAGGGGGGACACATGAAGCAGAAAACAGGACACTTCCCTTCCCACAGAATGACCCCAAACACTTGGGGGCTGGACAAACTACCAGTGAGGGAGACTTCTACGACCCATGAGGCAACTCCTACATTAAACGGCCATTGTGGACAAAACATCCAGAGACAAAAGCCTGAGCGACTGCCTCCCTCTCACCCTTCTTTCATATCCAGAGGAGCTCCCCTCATGGACTGTAGATCAGGCCTGCCATAACTTCGGCCCCAAACCTGAGCTGAGTTAGGGTTTTTGGATGTCTGTCTGCACAGCCATGGCCCACACAGCCTCCAGGCTGGGGTCTCTGGAGCCACACCACAGAACTGTGCCTGCTCTCTCCTAAGAAACTGCCCATTCCATTGGCCACAACTCTACAAAATAGTGGAAACCTCAAGGTCCCCAAGGACATCCCACTACCGCAAGCCGCACTGGACAAATAGGGGCATTATGACACAAGCTGAGCAACTACTACCTCCATGCAGACACACAGACAGATATCCGCAGAGACAGAAGATTGAACCAGACAGGCCCCTAGGCCCTGTTATGAACTCTTGCTTTGGTGTCCAGGTATCACTCCTCAGAGGCCTGGGTTCGAAGACCAGCATACGGGGCTTTCCTGAGGCACCAGACAGAACACCTCTCATCTCCACATGGGAAGCTTCCTTGTTGGAGATGTGTCAAGCCCTTCGGGTTGGAGAATCCTGCAGAGTCCATTAGCTACAGCCACATTCCAAGGTCTCCATGGCCACCCACACACATTATGACTCATCCTCAGGAGAGTCCATTTAAACTCAGCCTTCTGGGTAGCTCACCCAAGAGCCCTCAGATTGAGCGTGCCTTGTCTCGACCAGGCAATGGGAAGGTGAGTTGGCGTTTCTCGGCATCCATGCTTAGGCCCCTGCTCTCGAGTCTTTCTGTATGGGGCATCCTGGAACCATCCAATAGTACTCGACTGTCCTGAAGAAGGAAACTTTGAAGTTTGGAGCAGCTCACAACTCCCAGCGTAGGGAAACCTCCCTGGACTCATGACGCCACCACCCCCTTCATGTAAGGGCCGTCATAGACACAAACTCCAGCTTGAGGCAACATCTGATACTCGCCCTGACCTCACCTGCAGGAGATCTCGATTCAGCCTCTGCAGAGTGGGCCTGCCATGCTCTTGGCCCCAAAACTCGTGCTAGCTTGTGTTTTCAGACTTCCTTCCTCACAATCCTGGCCACACCCCTCCAGTTTGGCAATTCTGGAGACACAATGCAGCACTCTGCCTGCCCTCCAGAAGAAAAATGTTGCCCTATAGGGCTAACCGGAAACGCCAAATGAGTAACAACCTGCATGCCACTCGACCATACCCCAATTATACAGTCTAGCCTGTGCACTAAAGCCCTGTCTGACACAGCCTGAGGGCAGACCTCCAGTCCAACACCCAGACAGCTGGCCATACACAGAGCATATCACACCCACAATGGCTTTAGGCCATCATCTCTACCCAACCTGAGTTTTCACCTTCAGAACCTAGACCTTATCTCCACTCACTGCTCAGGAGTGAACGTGATGCAAGAATCAGAACTTCTCCTTCGCCTTGGCAAGTAACCTAGTGGTTGGTATGTTTTCCATTGTTCATTGTAGGAGAAAGCAGCATGGACTATGAGGCCCCACCTATCCCTGAGAAACACAATTTGCACAAACACACATTGTGACCCTCAGCGTGAGCCCTATCCTCATGTAAAGCCTCTTAGTGACTGGAACAACAGCCCACATATGGGGCTTGCCAAGCCCCTAGTCCCCCAATCTCAACCAGAGTTCGAGATGTCTAGTCACCCCTACTCAGGGCTCTACTCGGGAATCCCTCGTTGATGGGACACCTGAGGTAAAAAAAAAAAATACAGAAACGATTCTTCCAATCCACAGAATGATCCCAACCCCTTGGGATCAGGCCAAATCACCAGAGAAAGAATTGTCCATGGCCCTTGAGGACACCCCGACATTCCACGGCCACTGTTGACACAAAATCCAGAGACAAAAGCTTGAGCAAGCGCCACATACTCGCCCTTTGTTCATAGCCCAGAAAATTCTCACGGTCTGTAGATCGAGCCTTCATACATACATCCCCAAACCTAAGCTGAGTTTGTGTTTTCAGACTTCTGTCCCCACAGTCCTGGCCCACACACCATCCAAGCTGGGGCCCCTGGAGACACACCTCAGGACTGTGGCTTCCTTCTCCAGGAAAATTCTGCCATTTCCATTGGCCACAACCCTATAGATTAGGAGAATCCTCCAAACTCCCCGAGGCCATCCCAATAGTGTTGGCTGCCCAGGACAAACAGGGATGATCTTTCACAAGTTAGGAAACTACCTCCACTCAGACCCAGAGACAGATATCCCCATAGAATAAGATTGAACTGGACAGGCACTTAGGCTCTAATCAGATCCATTGCTTTTGTTTCCAGGCATCTCTCCTCAGAGGCCTGGTTTCCAATACCAGCATACGGGCATTACTGAGGCACTCATCAGAAAAATCTCATCTCCACATAGGAAATGTACTCTTTGGAGCTCTATAAAAACCTCTGTTTAGGAGAATCTTTCAGGGCCCCGGATCAAGCGCCCCATTCCAAGGTCTCCATGGACTTAAACCCACATTATGATCTATTGTCGGGAGAGTCCATGTCAACTCAACCCCCTTGGTTTCTCCCCCAGGGCCTGCAGATCAAACCTGCCTTGTTGCTAGGAGACAACTAGAATGGGAGGCAGGCTGCCCAGGCATCCATCCTTAGAACCCTACTCTGGAGTCGTTCCACATGGGACATCCTAGAGCCATCCAACAGGTCTCAAGTGTCCCACAGAAGGAATCTTTGCAGTCTGGAGCATCTCACAACTCCCATTGTGGGAAAATCTACATGGCCTCTTGAGACGCTCCACTTTATAAAGGGGCCACCATGGACAGAAACTCCAACCTGAGCAAACGTCTGATATTCGCCCTGACTTCAGGTTCATGAGATCTTGATTCAGCTCTGCAGAGTGTGCCTTCTGTGCACTCACCCCCAAAACTAAGCCTAGCTTGTGTTCTCAGACTACCGTCCTCACACCCCTGCCCCAAAAGCCCTACAGATTGGCAATACTGGGGCCATAATGCAGCACACTGCCTGCCCTCCAGAAGAAAAACGTTGCCTTATGGAGCTACCTAGAAACCCGAATAAGGATCATCTGAACGCCACTCGACTGCACCCCAAATATGCAGTCTACCCTGTCTAATGCCTTGTCTGACACAGCATGAGCCCACACCTCCAGACCTACGCTCAACAGCTGGCCGCACACTGAGCTCATTGGACCCATCATGTCCTTAGGTCTTCATCTCTTCCAAACCTCAGTTTTCGGGTTTCAGAACCCAGACCTAAACTCCAATCACTGTCCAGGGGTGAACGTGATGCAGAAATCACAACTCTTCCTTCGCCATGGCTGGAAACCTTGTGGTTGGCATATTCTCCAACGTTCAGTGTAGGAGAATCCAGCGTGGCCCATGTGGCACTTCCCATGCTTGAGGGCCTTGTTGGGCACAAATAGGCATTGTGACCCTCAGCATGAGCACTGACCTCAAGGAAGGCCTCTCAGTGTCTGAATCAAGAGCCCGCCTATTGGACTTGCCATGCCCCTAGGCCCCCAAACTTAAACAGAGGTGGGGATATCCAGTTGTCCCTCCCAAGGACTCTGCTCTGGAATCCCTCTTTTATTGGGACACTTGAGGTACATAAAATAAAATATAAAATAAAATAAAATAAAAAACAGAAAAGACTCCTCCCATCCCGCAGAATGTACCCAAACTCTTGGGATCGGGTCAAATGCTCAGAGAAGGAAAGCCATCCACAACCCATGAGGCCACGCCAGCATTCCACCCACATTGTTGACACAAATCCAGAGACAAAACCTGAGCAAGCACCTCAAACTCACCCTTTTTCATATCCCTAAGTGTTATCACAGTCTGTAGATTGGGCGTGCCATACCTATGTCCCCAATCCTAAGCGGAGTTTGTGTTTTCAGACTTTTGTCCCCACAGGCCTGGCCCACACAGCCTCAAGGCTGGGCCCCTAGAGCCAAACTCAGAACTGTGCCTGCCCTCTCCAGGGGATTTCTGCCCATTCCATTGGCCACAACCCTATAGATTAGGAGAAACTCCAAAGTCCCGAGGCCATCCCAATATTATAGGCTGCCCAGGACAAACAGGGGCGATCTGACACATGCTGAGCAACTACATCCCCTCAGATCCTTAGACACGTATCCTCAGGAAAGAGATTGAACCGGACAGGCACCTAGGCCCTAATCATATCGATTGCTTTTGCTTCCAGTCATCTCTCCTCAGAGGCCTGGTTTCCAATACCAGCGTATGGGAGATTCCTTAGGCACTCATTAAAACAATTCTCTTCTCTACATAGGAAACGTACTCTTTAGAGCCCATCAAAACCTCCGGTTATGAACATCCCTCAAGGCCCCGGATCAAGCACCCCATTCCAAGGTCTACATCGACACAAATGCACATTATGACCCATCCTCAACTCACCAATTTCAACACACCCGCCTCGGTTGCTCCCCTAGATCCAGCAGATCGAACTTGCCTTGGCGCTATGAGACACCTGGAATGGGAGGCAGGCTGCCCAGGCATCCATCCTTAGAACCCTGCTCTGGATAACTTCCTTATGGGATGTCCTGGAGCCATCCAACAGGTCTCGACTGTCCCACAGAAGGAATCATTGCGGTTTGGAGCATCTCACTATTCCCATCGTGGGAAAACCTCCATGTCCTCGTGACACCGTCCCCTTCATGAAGTGGCCGTCATGGACAGAAACTCCGAAGTAAGCCAACGTCTGATCCTAGCTCTGTCTTCAGGTATACAGGATCTCAAATCATCTCTGCAGAGGGTGCCTGCCGTCCCCTCACCCCGAAATCTAAGTCTGGCTTGTGTTCTCAGAATTTTTTCCTCACACTCCTGGCCCACAAGCCTTCCAGTTTGGGAATTCTGGAGCCACTATGTGGCACTGTGTCTTACCTCCAGAAAAAAAAACGTTGCCCTCTGGGGCTACCCAGTAACCACAAATGAGTACCATCCTGCACGAAACTCGACTGCACCCCAATGATACAGTCTAGCCTGGGCACTAATTCCCTGTCTGCCACAGCCTGAGCTTGCACCTCCCAATCCACACTCAACAGCTGGCCGAACACTGAGCACATCAGCCACACCATGGCCTTAGGTCTTCATCTCTTCCCAACCTCAGTTTTCAGGCTTCAGAACCTAGACCTTAAATCCAATCACAGTCCAGGAGTGAAAGTTTTGCAGAAATTAGAACTCCATCTTCCCCATGGCCAGAAAACTTGTGGTTGCCATATTGTGCAACGTACCGTGTAGGAGAAACCAGCATGGTACATTAGGCCACGCCCTGACTTGAGGGGCTGCTTGGGCACAAAAACACATTGTGAAACTCAGTGTGAGACCTATCCTCAAGGAAGGCCTCTCAGTGTCTGGACCAAAAGCCCTCATATGGGGCTTGCCATGTTCGTAGGTCCCAATGTTAACCAGAGGTCTGGTTGTCCAGTCGCCCCTCCCCAGGACTCTGCTCTGGAATCCCTCTTTTGTTGGTCCACCTTAGGTAAAAAAAAAATAATAATAATAAAAAAATAAACAAAAAAACAAGAAAGGCCTCCTCCCTTCCCACAGAATGACCCCAAACTCTTGGGATCGGGTCAAAGCCCCAGAAAGGGAGCCTCATCGATGGCCCATGAGGACACCCCAACATTCCATGGCAATCGGTGACACATTTCCAGAAAAAAAAAAAAAAACCATGAGCCAGCACCTCACATTCGCCCATTGTTTATATCACGAAGAGTTCTCCTCACGGTCTATAGATCGGGCCGGCCATACCTACATCCCCCAACCTAAGTGGAGTTTGTGTTTTCAGACTTTTGTCCAAATAGCCCTGGACCACACACGCTCCACACTTGGGTCCCTGGAGCCACACCTCAGGACTGTGCTTCCCTTTCAAGGGAATTCTTCCCATTCCATTGGCCACAACCTTGCAAATGAGGAAAAACCTACAAAGTCACCGAGGCCATCCAAATAGTGTAGGCTGCCCAGGACAAACAGGGGTGATCTCAAACCAGCTGAGCAACTACCTCCACTCAGACAACAGATGTCCCCAGAGAAGAATATTGAACCGGACAGGCCCGTAGGCCCTAATCAGATCCATTGCTTTGGTTTTTAGGCATCTCTCCTCAGAGGCCAAGTTTCCAATACCAGCTTATGGTGGTTTCCTGAGGCACCAATAAGAACAAATCTCGTCTCCCCATGGAAAACTTGCTCATTGGAGCTTTGTCATAACCTCTGGTTAGGAGAATCCTTCAGGGCCCTGGTGCCACTGCCCCATACCAAGGACTCCATGGACTCAAACCAACTTTAAGACCATCCTCAGGAAAGTCCATTTCAACTCAGCCCCCTCTGTTGCTACCCCAAGCCAGCAGATCAAACGTTTCTTGTTGCTAGGAGACAATTGGAATGTGAGGCTGGCTGCCCAGGCATCCATACTTAGAACCCTGTTCTGGAAAAATACCTTATAAGACGTCCTGGAGCCATCCAACAAATCTTAATTGTCCCACAGAAGGAATCCTTGCGGTTTGGAGCATCTCACAACTCCAATAGTGGCAAAACCCCCATGGGCTCATAATGTCCCCCCTTCATGAAGGGGCCAACATGGACAGAAACTCAAACCTGAGCCAAAGTCTGATCCTCGACCTGACTTCAGACGCATGAGATGTCAATTCAGCTCTGCAGAGTGTGCCTGCCATGTCCTTGCCCCGAAACCTAAGCCTAGCTTGTGTTCTCAGACTTCCGTCCTCACTCTCCTGGCCCACAAGACCTCCAGTTTGGGAATTCCGATGCCACAATGCAGCACTCTGCCTGCCCTCCAGAAGAAAAACTTTGCCCTATGCTGCTAATAAGAAACCCCAAATGATTTTCTAATGCATGCCACTCGATTGTAAAGCAATTATACAGCCTAGCCTGTATACTAATGCCCTGTCTGGCACAGCCTGAGACAAGACATCCCAAACGACACCCAGACAGCTGGCCCCAACCTGGACACATAGGACCCGCTATGGCTGTAGGTCGTCATCTCTTCCCAACCTCGGTTTTCAGGCTTCAGAACCTAGACCTTATCTCCAATCACTGCCCAGGGGTGAACGTGATGCAGAAATTAGAATTCCTCCTTCCCCATGGCCAGAAACCTTGTGGTTGGCATGTTGTCCAATGTTCAATGTGGGAAAACCTGCATTGTCCGAAAGGCCACGCCAGTGCTTGAGGGTCGCCTAGGGCACAGACATGCATTGTGACCTGCAGCGTGAGTCCCGTATTAAAGTAACGCCTCTCAGTGGCTGGACCAAGATCCTGCATATGGGGCTTGTCATATCCATAGGCCCCCCGGCTTAACCAGAGGGCGAGTATTCCAGTTGTCAGTACCCACTGCTATGCTCTAGATTCCCTCTACAGGGGGGACACATGAAGCAGAAAACAGGACACTTCCCTTCCCACAGAATGACCCCAAACACTTGGGGGCTGGACAAACTACCAGTGAGGGAGACTTCTACGACCCATGAGGCAACTCCTACATTAAACGGCCATTGTGGACAAAACATCCAGAGACAAAAGCCTGAGCGACTGCCTCCCTCTAACCCTTCTTTCATATCCAGAGGAGCTCCCCTCATGGACTGTAGATCAGGCCTGCCATAACCTCGCCACCAAACCTGAGCTGAGTTAGGGTTTTTGGATGTCTGTCTGCACAGCCATGGCCCACACAGCCTCCAGGCTGGGGTCTCTGGAGCCACACCACAGAACTCTGCCTGCTCTCTCCTAAGAAACTGCCCATTCCATTGGCCACAACTCTACAAAATAGTAGAAACCTCAAGGTCCCCAAGGACATCCCACTACCGCAAGCCGCACTGGACAAATAGGGGCATTATGACACAAGCTGAGCAACTACTACCTCCATGCAGACACACAGACAGATATCCGCAGAGACAGAAGATTGAACCAGACAGGCCCCTAGGCCCTGTTATGAACTCTTGCTTTGGTGTCCAGGTATCACTCCTCAGAGGCCTGGGTTCGAAGACCAGCATACGGGGCTTTCCTGAGGCACCAGACAGAACACCTCTCATCTCCACATGGGAAGCTTCCTTGTTGGGGTTGTGTCAAGCCCTTCGGGTTGGAGAATCCTGCAGAGTCCCTTAGCTACTGCCACATTCCAAGGTCTCCATGGCCACCAACACACATTATGACTCATCCTCAGGAGAGTCCATTTAAACTCAGCCTTCTGGGTAGCTCACCCAAGAGCCCTCAGATTGAGCGTGCCTTGTCTCGACCAGGCAATGGGAAGGTGAGTTGGCGTTTCTCGGCATCCATGCTTAGGCCCCTGCTCTCGAGTCTTTCTGTATGGGGCATCCTGGAACCATCCAATAGTACTCGACTGTCCTGAAGAAGGAAACTTTGAAGTTTGGAGCAGCTCACAACTCCCAGCGTAGGGAAACCTCCCTGGACTCATGACGCCACCACCCCCTTCATGTAAGGGCCGTCATAGACACAAACTCCAGCTTGAGGCAACATCTGATACTCGCCCTGACCTCACCTGCAGGAGATCTCGATTCAGCCTCTGCAGAGTGGGCCTGCCATGCTCTTGGCCCCAAAACTCGTGCTAGCTTGTGTTTTCAGACTTCCTTCCTCACAATCCTGGCCACACCCCTCCAGTTTGGCAATTCTGGAGACACAATGCAGCACTCTGCCTGCCCTCCAGAAGAAAAATGTTGCCCTATAGGGCTAACCGGAAACGCCAAATGAGTAACAACCTGCATGCCACTCGACCATACCCCAATTATACAGTCTAGCCTGTGCACTAAAGCCCTGTCTGACACAGCCTGAGGGCAGTACTCCAGTCCAACACCCAGAAAGCTGGCCGTACACAGAGCAAATCACACCCACAATTGCTTTAGGCCATCATCTCTACCCAACCTGAGTTTTCACCTTCAGAACCTAGACCTTATCTCCACTCACTGCTCAGGAGTGAACGTGATGCAAGAATCAGAACTTCTCCTTCGCCTTGGCAAGAAACCTAGTGGTTGGCATGTTGTCCAATGTTCATTGTAGGAGAAAGCAGCATGGACTATGAGGCCCCACCTATCCCTGAGGTCCACAATTTGCACAAACACACATTGTGACCCTCAGCGTGAGCCCTATCCTCATGTAAAGCCTCTTAGTGACTGGATCAACAGCCCACATATGGGGCTTGCCAAGCCCCTAGTCCCCCAATCTCACCAGAGTTTGAGATGTCTAGTCACCTCTACTCAGGGCTCTACTCTGGAATCCCTCTTTGGGGGACACCTGAGGTAAAAAAAAAAAATACAGAAAGGACTCCTCCCATCCACAGAATGATCCCAACCCCTTGGGATCAGGCCAAATCACCAGAGAAAGAATTGTCCATGGCCCTTGAGGACACCCCGACATTCCACGGCCACCATTGACACAAAATCCAGAGACAAAAGCTTGAGCAAGCGCCACATACTCGCCCTTTGTTCATAGCCTGGAAAATTCTCACTGTCTGTAGATCGAGCCTTCATACATACATCCCCAAACCTAAGCTGAGTTTGTGTTTTCAGACTTCTGTCCCCACAGTCCTGGCCCACACACCATCCAAGCTGGGGCCCCTGGAGACACACCTCAGGACTGTGGCTTCCCTCTCCAGGGGAATTCTGCCATTTCCATTGGCCACAACCCTATAGATTAGGAGAATCCTCCAAACTCCCCGAGGCCATCCCAATAGTTTTGGCTGCCCAGGACAAACAGGGATGATCTTTCACAAGTTAGGAAACTACCTCCACTCAGACCCAGAGACAGATATCCCCATAGAATAAGATTGAACTGGACAGGCACTTAGGCTCTAATCAGATCCATTGCTTTTGTTTCCAGGCATCTCTCCTCAGAGGCCTGGATTCCAATACTAGCATACGGGGGATTACTGAGGCTCTCATCAGAAAAATCTCATCTCCACATAGGAAATGTACTCTTTGGAGCTCTATAAAAACCTCTGTTTAGGAGAATCTTTCAGGGCCCCGGATCAAGCGCCCCATTCCAAGGTCTCCATGGACTTAAACCCACATTATGATCTATCGTCGGGAGAGTCCATGTCAACTCAACCCCCTTGGTTTCTCCCCCAGGGCCTGCAGATCAAACCTGCCTTGTTGCTAGGACACAACTAGAATGGGAGGCGGGCTGCCCAGGCATCCACCCTTAGAACCCTACTCTGGAGTCGTTCCACATGGGACATCCTAGAGCCATCCAACAGGTCTCAAGTGTCCCACAGAAGGAATCTTTGCAGTCTGGAGCATCTCACAACTCCCATTGTGGGAAAATCTACATGGCCTCTTGAGACGCTCCACTTTATAAAGGGGCCACCATGGACAGAAACTCCAACCTGAGCAAACGTCTGATATTCGCCCTGACTTCAGGTGCATGAGATCTTGATTCAGCTCTGCAGAGTGTGCCTTCTGTGCACTCACCCCCAAAACTAAGCCTAGCTTGTGTTCTCAGACTACCGTCCTCACACCCCTGCCCCAAAAGCCCTACAGATTGGCAATACTGGGGCCATAATGCAGCACACTGCCTGCCCTCCAGAAGAAAAACGTTGCCTTATGGAGCTACCTAGAAACCCGAATAAGGATCATCTGAACGCCACTCGACTGCACCCCAAATATGCAGTCTACCCTGTCTAATGCCTTGTCTGACACAGCATGAGCCCACACCTCCAGACCTACGCTCAACAGCTGGCCGCACACTGAGCTAATTGGACCCATCAGGTCCTTAGGTCTTCATCTCTTCCAACCTCAGTGTTCGGGTTTCAGAACCTAGACCTAAACTCCAAACACTGTCCAGGGGTGAACGTGATGCAGAAATCACAACTCTTCCTTCGCCATGGCTGGAAACCTTGTGGTTGGCATATTCTCCTACGTTCAGTGTAGAAGAATCTAGCGTGGCCCATGAGGCACTTCCCATGCTTGAGGGCCTTGTTGGGCACAAATAGGCATTGTAAACCTCAGCATGAGCCCTTTCCTCAAGGAAGGCCTCTCAGTGTCTGAATCAAGAGCCCGCCTATTGGACTTGCCATGCCCCTAGGCCCCCAAACTTAAACAGAGGTGGGGATGTCCAGTTGTCCCTCCCAAGGACTCTGCTCTGGAATCCCTCTTTTATTGGGACACTTGAGGTACATAAAATAAAATATAAAATAAAATAAAATAAAAAACAGAAAAGACTCCTCCCATCCCACAGAATGTACCCAAACTCTTGGGATCGGGTCAAATCCTCAGAGAAAGAAAGCCATCCACAACCCATGAGGCCACGCCAGCATTCCACCCACATTGTTGACACAAATCCAGAGACAAAACCTGAACAAGCACCTCAAACTCACCTTTTTTCATATCCCTAAGTGTTATCACGGTCTGTAGATTGGGCGTGCCATACCTATGTCCCCAATCCTAAGCGGAGTTTGTGTTTTCAGACTTTTGTCCCCACAGGCCTGGCCCACACAGCCTCAAGGCTGGGCCCCTAGAGCCAAACTCAGAACTGTGCCTGCCCTATCCAGGGGATTTCTGCCCATTCCATTGGCCACAACCCTATAGATTAGGAGAAACTCCAAAGTCCTGAGGCCATCCCAATATTATAGGCTGCCAAGGACAAACAGGGGCGATCTGACACAAGCTGAGCAACTACATCCCCTCAGATCCTTAGACACGTATCCTCAGGAAAGAGATTGAACCGGACAGGCACCTAGGCCCTAATCATATCGATTGCTTTTGTTTCCAGTCATCTCTCCTCAGAGGCCTGGTTTCCAATACCAGCATATGAGAGATTCCTTAGGCACTCATCAAAACAATTCTCTTCTCTACATAGGAAACGTACTCTTTAGAGGCCATCAAAACCTCCAGTTATGAACATCCCTCAAGGCCCCGGATCAAGCACCCCATTCCAAGGTCTACATCGACACAAATGCACATTATGCCCGATCCTCAACTCACCCATTTCAACACACCCGCCTCGGTTGCTCCCCTAGATCCAGCAGATCGAACTTGCCTTGGCGCTATGAGACACCTGGAATGGGAGGCAGGCTGCCCAGGCATCCATCCTTAGAACCCTGCTCTGGATAACTTCCATATGGGATGTCCTGGAGCCATCCCACAGGTCTCGACTGTCCCACAGAAGGAATCATTGCGGTTTGGAGCATCTCACAATTCCCATCGTGGGAAAACATCCATGTCCTCGAGACACCGTCCCCTTCATGAAGGGGCCGTCATGAACAGAAACTCCGACGTAAGCCAACGTCTGATCCTAGCTCTGTCTTCAGGCATACGGGATCTCGAATCATCTCTGCAGAGGGTGCCTGCCGTCCCCTCACCCCGAAATCTAAGTCTGGCTTGTGTTCTCAGAATTTTTTTCTCACAATCCTGGCCCCCAAGCCTTCCAGTTTGGGAATTCTGGAGCCACTGTGTGGAACTGTGTCTTCCCTCCAGAAGAAAAACGTTGCCCTCTGGGGCTACCCAGTAACCACAAATGAGTACCATCCTGCACGAAACTCGACTGCACCCCAATGATACAGTCTAGCCTGGGCTCTAATTCCCTGTCTGCCACAGCCTGAGCCTGCACCTCCCAATCCACACTCAACAGCTGGCCGAACACTGAGCACATCAGCCACACCATGGCCTTAGGTCTTCATCTCTTCCCAACCTCAGTTTTCAGGCTTCAGAACCTAGACCTTAAATCCAATCACAGTCCAGGAGTGAAAGTGTTGCAGAAATTAGAACTCCTTCTTCCCCATGGCCAGAAAACTTGTGGTTGCCATATTGTGCAACGTTCAGTGTAGGAGAAACCAGCATGGTACATTAGGCCACGCCCTGACTTGAGGGTCTCCTTGGGCACAAAAACACATTGTGAAACTCAGTGTGAGACCTATCCTCAAGGAAGGCCTCTCAGTGTCTGGACCAAGAGCCCACATATGGGGCTTGCCATGTTCTTAGGTCCCAATGTTAACCAGAGGTCTGGTTGTCCAGTCGCCCCTCCCCAGGACTCTGCTCTGGAATCCCTCATTTGGTGGTCCACCTTAGGTAAAAAAAAAAAATAATATAAAAAAATAAACAAAAAAACAAGAAAGGCCTCCTCCCTTCCCACAGAATGACCCCAAACTCTTGGGATCGGGTCAAATCCCCAGAAAGGGAGCCTCATCGATGGCCCATGAGGACACCCCGACATTCCATGGCAATCGGTGACACATTTCCAGAAAAAAAAAAAAAAAGCATGAGCCAGCACCTCACATTTCCCTTTGTTCATATCCCGAAGAGTTCTCCTCACGGTCTATAGATCGGGCCGGCCATACCTACATCCCCCAACCTAAGTGGAGTTTGTGTTTTCAGACTTTTGTCCAAATAGCCCTGGACCACACACGATCCACACTTGGGTCCCTGGAGCCACACCTCAGGACTGTGCTTCCCTTTCAAGGGAATTCTTCCCATTCCATCGGCCACAACCTTGCAAATGAGGAAAAACCTCCAAAGTCACCGAGGCCATCCCAATAGTGTAGGCCGCCCAGGACAAACAGGGGTGATCTCAAACCAGCTGAGCAACTACCTCCACTCAGACAACAGATGTCCCCAGAGAAGAATATTGAACCGGACAGGCCCCTAGGCCCTAATCAGATCCATTGCTTTGGTTTCCAGGCATCTTTCCTCAGAGGCCTCGTTTCCAATACCAGCATATGGTGGTATCCTGAGGAACCATTAAGAACAAACCTCGTCTCCCCATGGAAAACTTGCTCATTGGAGCTTTGTCATAACCTCTGGTTAGGAGAATCCTTCAGGGCCCTGGTGCCACTGCCCCATACCAAGGACTCCATGGACTCAAAACAACATTAAGACCATCCTCAGGAAAGTCCATTTCAACTCAGCCCCCTCTGTTGCTACCCCAAGACAGCAGATCAAACGTTTCTTGTTGCTAGGAGACAATTGGAATGTGAGGCTGGCTGCCCAGGCATCCATACTTAGAACCCTGTTCTGGAAAAATACCTTATAAGACGTCCTGGAGCCATCCAACAAATCTTAATTGTCCCACAGAAGGAATCCTTGCGGTTTGGAGCATCTCACAACTCCAATAGTGGCAAAACCCCCATGGGCTCATAATGTCCCCCCTTCATGAAGGTGCCAACATGGACAGAAACTCAAACCTGAGCCAAAGTCTGATCCTCGACCTGACTTCAGACGCATGAGATGTCAATTCAGCTCTGCAGAGTGTGCCTGCCATGTCCTTTCTCCGAAACCTAAGCCTAGCTTGTGTTCTCAGACTTCCGTCCTCACTCTCCTGGCCCACAAGACCTCCAGTTTGGGAATTCCGATGCCACAATGCAGCACTCTGCCTGCCCTCCAGAAGAAAAACTTTGCCCTATGCTGCTAATAAGAAACCCCAAATGATTTTCTAATGCATGCCACTCGATTGTAAAGCAATTATACAGCCTAGCCTGTATACTAATGCCCTGTCTGGCACAGCCTGAGACAAGACATCCCAAACGACACCCAGACAGCTGGCCCCAACCTGGACACATAGGACCCGCTATGGCTGTAGGTCGTCATCTCTTCCCAACCTCGGTTTTCAGGCTTCAGAACCTAGACCTTATCTCCAATCACTGCCCAGGGGTGAACGTGATGCAGAAATTAGAATTCCTCCTTCCCCATGGCCAGAAACCTTGTGGTTGGCATGTTGTCCAATGTTCAATGTGGGAAAACCTGCATTGTCCGAAAGGCCACGCCAGTGCTTGAGGGCCGCCTAGGGCACAGACATGCATTGTGACCTGCAGCGTGAGTCCCGTATTAAAGTAACGCCTCTCCGTGGCTGGACCAAGATCCTGCATATGGGGCTTGTCATATCCATAGGCCCCCCGGCTTAACCAGAGGGCGAGTATTCCAGTTGTCAGTACCCACTGCTATGCTCTAGATTCCCTCTACACGGGGGACACATGAAGCAGAAAACAGGACACTTGCCTTCCCACAGAATAACCCCAAACTCTTGGGGGCTGGACAAACTACCAGAGAGGGAGACTTCTACGACCCATGAGGCAACTCCTACATTAAACGGCCATTGTGGACAAAACATCCAGAGACAAAAGCCTGAGCGACTGCCTCCCTCTCACCCTTCTTTCATATCCAGAGGAGCTCCCCTCATGGACTGTAGATCAGGCCTGCCATAAGCTCGGCCCCAAACCTGAGCTGAGTTAGGGTTTTTGGATGTCTGTCTGCACAGCCATGGCCCACACAGCCTCCAGGCTGGGGTCTCTGGAGCCACACCACAGAACTCTGCCTGCTCTCTCCTAAGAAACTGCCCATTCCATTGGCCACAACTCTCAAAATAGAAGAAACCTCAAGGTCCCCAAGGACATCCCACTACCGCAAGCGGCACTGGACAAATAGGGGCATTATGACACAAGCTGAGCAACTACTACCTCCATGCAGACACACAGACAGATATCCGCAGAGACAGAAGATTGAACCAGACAGGCCCCTAGGCCCTATTATGAACTCTTGCTTTGGTGTCCAGGTATCACTCCTCAGAGTCCCGGGTTCGAAGACCAGCATACGGGGCTTTCCTGAGGCACCAGACAGAAGACCTCTCATCTCCACATGGGAAGCTTCCTTGTTGGAGTTGTGTCAAGCCCTTCGGGTTGGAGAATCCTGCAGAGTCCCTTAGCTACTGCCACATTCCAAGGTCTCCATGGCCACCAACCCATATTATGACTCATCCTCAGGAGAGTCCATTTAAACTCAGCCTTCTGGGTAGCTCACCCAAGAGCCCTCAGATTGAGCGTGCCTTGTCTCGACCAGGCAATGGGAAGGTGAGTTGGCGTTTCTCGGCATCCATGCTTAGGCCCCTGCTCTCGAGTCTTTCTGTATGGGGCATCCTGGAACCATCCAATAGTACTCGACTGTCCTGAAGAAGGAAACTTTGAAGTTTGGAGCAGCTCACAACTCCCAGCGTAGGGAAACCTCCCTGGACTCATGACGCCACCACCCCCTTCATGTAAGGGCCGTCATAGACACAAACTCCAGCTTGAGGCAACATCTGATACTCGCCCTGACCTCACCTGCAGGAGATCTCGATTCAGCCTCTGCAGAGTGGGCCTGCCATGCTCTTGGCCCCAAAACTCGTGCTAGCTTGTGTTTTCAGACTTCCTTCCTCACAATCCTGGCCACACCCCTCCAGTTTGGCAATTCTGGAGACACAATGCAGCACTCTGCCTGCCCTCCAGAAGAAAAATGTTGCCCTATAGGGCTAACCGGAAACGCCAAATGAGTAACAACCTGCATGCCACTCGACCATACCCCAATTATACAGTCTAGCCTGTGCACTAAAGCCCTGTCTGACACAGCCTGAGGGCAGTACTCCAGTCCAACACCCAGAAAGCTGGCCGTAACACAGAGCATATCACACCCACAATGGCTTTAGGCCATCATCTCTACCCAACCTCAGTTTTTACCTTCCGAACCTAGACCTTATCGCCACTCACTGCTCAGGAGTGAACGTGATGCAAGAATCAGAACTTCTCCTTCGCCTTGGCAAGAAACCTAGTGGTTGGCATGTTGTCCAATGTTCATTGTAGGAGAAAGCAGCATGGACTATGAGGCCCCACCTATCCCTGAGGTCCACAATTTGCACAAACACACATTGTGACCCTCAGCGTGAGCCCTATCCTCATGTAAAGCCTCTTAGTGACTGGATCAACAGCCCACATATGGGGCTTGCCAAGCCCCTAGTCCCCCAATCTCAACCAGAGTTCGAGATGTCTAGTCACCTCTACTCAGGGCTCTACTCTGCAATCCCTCTTTGTGGGACACCTGTGGTAAAAAAAAAAATACAGAAAGGACTCCTCCCATCCACAGAATGATCCCAACCCCTTGGGATCAGGCCAAATCACCAGAGAAAGAATTGTCCATGGCCCTTGATGACACCCCGACATTCCACGGCCACCGTTGACACAAAATCCAGAGACAAAAGCTTGAGCAAGCGCCACATACTCTCCCTTTCTTCATAGCCCGGAAAATTCTCACTGTCTGTAGATCGAGCCTTCATACATACATCCCCAAACCTAAGCTGAGTTTGTGTTTTCAGACTTCTGTCCCCACAGTCCTGGCCCACACACCATCCAAGCTGGGGCCCCTGGAGACACACCTCAGGACTGTGGCTTCCCTCTCCAGGGCAATTCTGCCATTTCCATTGGCCACAACCCTATAGATTAGGAGAATCCTCCAAACTCCCCGAGGCCATCCCAATAGTTTTGGCTGCCCAGGACAAACAGGGATGATCTTTCACAAGTTAGGAAACTACCTCCACTCAGACCCAGAGACAGATATCCCCATAGAATAAGATTGAACTGGACAGGCACTTAAGCTCTAATCAGATCCATTGCTTTTGTTTCCAGGCATCTCTCCTCAGAGGCCTGGATTCCAATACCAGCAAACGGGGGATTACTGAGGCACTCATCAGAAAACTCTCATCTCCACATAGGAAATGTACTCTTTGGAGCTCTATAAAAACCTCTGTTTAGGAGAATCTTTCAGGGCCCCGGATCAAGCGCCCCATTCCAAGGTCTCCATGGACTTAAACCCACATTATGATCTATCGTCGGGAGAGTCCATGTCAACTCAACCCCCTTGGTTTCTCTCCCAGGGCCTGCAGATCAAACCTGCCTTGTTGCTAGGAGACAACTAGAATGGGAGGCGGGCTGCCCAGGCATCCATCCTTAGAACCCTACTCTGGAGTCGTTCCACATGGGACATCCTAGAGCCATCCAACAGGTCTCAAGTGTCCCACAGAAGGAATCTTTGCAGTCTGGAGCATCTCACAACTCCCATTGTGGGAAAATCTACATGGCCTCTTGAGACGCTCCACTTTATAAAGGGGCCATCATGGACAGAAACTCCAACCTGAGCAAACGTCTGATATTCGCCCTGACTTCAGGTGCATGAGATCTTGATTCAGCTCTGCAGAGTGTGCCTTCTGTGCACTCACCCCCAAAACTAAGCCTAGCTTGTGTTCTCAGACTACCGTCCTCACACCCCTGCCCCAAAAGCCCTACAGATTGGCAATACTGGGGCCATAATACAGCACACTGCCTGCCCTCCAGAAGAAAAACGTTGCCTTATGGAGCTACCTAGAAACCCGAATAAGGATCAACTGAACGCCACTCGACTGCACCCCAAATATGCAGTCTACGCTGTCTAATGCCTTGTCTGACACAGCATGAGCCCACACCTCCAGACCTACGCTCAAGAGCTGGCCGCACACTGAGCTCATTGGACCCATCAGGTCCTTAGGTCTTCATCTCTTCCAACCTCAGTTTTCGGGTTTCAGAACCTAGACCTAAACTCCAAACACTGTCCAGGGGTGAACGTGATGCAGAAATCACAACTCTTCCTTCGCCATGGCTGGAAATCTTGTGGTTGGCATATTCTCCTACGTTCAGTGTAGAAGAATCTAGCGTGGCCCATGAGGCACTTCCCATGCTTGAGGGCCTTGTTGGGCACAAATAGGCATTGTGAACCTCAGCATGAGCCGTATCCTCAAGGAAGGCCTCTCAGTGTCTGAATCAAGAGCCCGCCTATTGGACTTGCCATGCCCCTAGGCCCCCAAACTTAAACAGAGGTGGGGATATCCAGTTGTCCCTCCCAAGGACTCTGCTCTGGAATCCCTCTTTTATTGGGACACTTGAGGTACATAAAATAAAATATAAAATAAAATAAAATAAAAAACAGAAAAGACTCCTCCCATCCCACAGAATATACCCAAACTCTTGGGTTCGGGTCAAATCCTCAGAGAAGGAAAGCCATCCACAACCCATGAGGCCACGCCAGCATTCCACCCACATTGTTGACACAAATCCAGAGACAAAAACTGAGCAAGCACCTCAAACTCACCTTTTTTCATATCCCAAAGTGTTATCACGGTCTGTAGATTGGGCGTGCCATACCTATGTCCCCAATCCTAAGCGGAGTTTGTGTTTTCAGACTTTTGTCCCCACAGGCCTGGCCCACACAGCCTCAAGGCTGGGCCCCTAGAGCCAAACTCAGAACTGTGCTTGCCCTCTCCAGGGGATTTCTGCCCAAGCCATTGGCCACAACCCTATAGATTAGGAGAAACTCCAAAGTCCCGAGGCCATCCCAATATTATAGGCTGCCAAGGACAAACAGGGGCGATCTGACACAAGCTGAGCAACTACATCCCCTCAGATCCTTAGACACGTATCCTCAGGAAAGAGATTGAACCGGACAGGCACCTAGGCCCTAATCATATCGATTGCTTTTGTTTCCAGTCATCTCTCCTCAGAGGCCTGGTTTCCAATACCAGCATATGGGAGATTCCTTAGGCACTCATCAAAACAATTCTCTTCTCTACATAGGAAACGTACTCTTTAGAGGCCATCAAAACCTCCAGTTATGAACATCCCTCAAGGCCCCGGATCAAGCACCCCATTCCAAGGTCTACATCGACACAAATGCACATTATGCCCGATCCTCAACTCACCCATTTCAACACACCCGCCTCGGTTGCTCCCCTAGATCCAGCAGTCGAACATGCCTTGGCGCTATGAGACACCTGGAATGGGAGGCAGGCTGCCCAGGCATCCATCCTTAGAACCCTGCTCTGGATAACTTCCTTATGGGATGTCCTGGAGCCATCCCACAGGTCTCGACTGTCCCACAGAAGGAATCATTGCGGTTTGGAGCATCTCACAATTCCCATCGTGGGAAAACATCCATGTCCTCGCGACACCGTCCCCTTCATGTAGGGGCCATCATGGACAGAAACTCCGACGTCTCATCTCCACATGGGAAGCTTCCTTGTTGGAGTTGTGTCAAGCCCTTCGGGTTGGAGAATCCTGCAGAGTCCCTTAGCTACTGCCACATTCCAAGGTCTCCATGGCCACTAAACCACATTATGACTCATGCTCATGAGAGTCCATTTAAACTCAGCCTTCTGGGTAGCTCACCCAAGAGCCCTCAGATTGAGCGTGCCTTGAGGTGACGGCATAAGACCATGGCGTGTCAGAAGTGCTGGGTGTGCGGCCAGCTGTTTCCTTGTCTGTCTGGACGTCTGGCCTCAGGCTGGTCAGACAGAGCATGAGTGCCCAAGCAGCCTATTAGTTTGGGAACCGTCGAGGCACGAGCAGGTTGATCCTCATCTGGGTTTTCTGGAGAGCCCCACAGGGAAACATTTTTGTTCCATTGGGCAGACACTGGGCTGGGTTGTGGTTCTGGAGTTCCTAGTCCGGAAGGCTTGTTTGCCAGGAGTGTGAGGAAGGAAATCAGAAAACACAAGCTAGCGTGAGGTTTGAAACCGAGGGCACGGCAGGTCCACTCTGCAGAGGCTGAATCGAGATCTCCTGCACTGAGGTCATGTCAACTATGGGACGTGCCTCAGGATAGAGATTTTGTCAAGCATGGCCCCTTCCAGAAGGGTGTGGGGGCTTCAAGAGGCCAGAGAGGTTTGCCTACAATGGGATTTGTGAACTACTCCAAACCTCAATATTTCCTTCTGCACGACAGTCGATTCCTATTGGATGGTTCCAGGAGGCCCCGTACAGAAAGACTCGAGAGCAGGTGTCTAAGCATGGATGCCTGGGAACGCCACCTCATAATCCCCCTCTTTAGTCAGGACAAGGCAGGCTGAGTGCGGGCTCCAGGGTGAGCTACCCAGAGGGGAGAGTTGAAATGGACTCTCCTGAAGATGAGTCCTACTGTGGCTTGGTGGCCTGGGAGACCTTGGAATGTGGAGGTAGCTCAGGGACACTGCAGGATTCTCCAACCTGAGGTATTTCACATGGCTCCAACCAGGAAGCTTCCCATGTGGAGACGAGAGGAGTTCTGTTCAGTGCCTCAGGAAAGCCCCATATCCTGTTCTTCGAACCAAAGCCTCTGAGGAGTGACACCTGGAAACCAAAGCAAGAGTTGAGATTAGGGCCTAAGGGCCTATCCGGCTCAACCGTCTATCTCTGTTGACATCTGTGTGCATGCCTTCGTGGAGGTAGCTGCTCAGCTTGTGTCCGAATGCCCCTGTGTGTCCAGGGAGGCTCCCAGTAGTGGGATGACCTCGGGGGCCTTGAGGTTTCTCATATTCTTGAGTTGTGTGGCCAAAGGAATGGACATAGTTTCCCAGGAGAGAGCATGCACGGTCCTGTGGTATGGCTCCAGAGGAGCCAGCCTAGAGGCTGTGTTTGCCAGGGCTGTGGGGACAGATGTCTGAAAAAGCAAACTTGGCTCAGCGTGGGGCCAAGGTAATGGCAGGCCTGATCTCCAGTCCTCTGGATAACAAAAGAGGGCAAGTGGGAGGCAGTCGCTCAGGCTTTTGTCTCTGGGTGTTGCGTTCTCAGAGGACGTTCAGGGTAGGGGTTGCCTCAGGGGCTGAGGAAGAGCCTTCCTCTGGGGCGATTGTCCAAGCTCCCAAGTGTTTGGGTTCATTCTGTGTGAATGGAAGAGTACCGTTTTCTGCCACAGGGGACTCCCCAGGAGAGGGACTCTAGAGCACAGCAGTCGGTTCCCTCAACTGGAATACAACACCATCTAGTTAGTCCTGTGTGCCTAGGGGCATGGCAAGCCACATATGCAGGCTCTTGGTCCAGTCACTGAGAGGCGTTACTTGAATAAGGTACTCACGCTGAGGGTCACAATGTGCGTTTTTGCCCAAGGCTGCCCTCTCGCATGGGCGTGGCCTCATGGGCCATGCCGTTTTCTCCTACACTGAAGGTTTGACTCACTGCCAGCAGTAAGGTTCTTGCCATGGGGAAGGAGGGGTTCTGACTTGTGCATCAATTTCCCCCCTGCACAGGGATTGGAGATAAGGTCTAGGTTCCGATGACTGAAAACCCAGGTTGGGAATGGATGGTGGCCTAAGGCAGTGGCAGGTCCAATGTGCTGGGTGTGCAGCCAGATGTGTCAGTGTCTGTTGGAAGGTCTGGGCTCAGGCTATTTGCACCAGAGCATCAGTGTTTAAGGTAGCCTATGCAATTGGGGTGTTGCCGAGGGACAAGCAGTTTGATCCTCATTCGGGGTTTCTGGGCAGCACCATAGACAATGTTTTTCTCCTGAGAGGCAGGCAGAGTGCTTCATTGTGGCCCCAGAATTCCCAGTAGGGAGGGTTTGTGGGCCAGGAGTGTGAGGAAGGAAGTCTGAAAACACAAGCTAGGGTGAGGATTGGAGCCAAGGGCAGAGCAGGCCCACTCTGCAGAGGCTGAATCAAAATCTCCTGTATCTGAAGTCAGGCTGAGAATCAGACGTTGGCTGAGGCTGGAGTATGTGTCCATGATGGCACCTTCATGAAGCAGGGGCCTCATACGGCCAAGGAAGTTTTCCCACGCTGAGTTTGGAGGTTGGCCCAAACCACAAGGTATCCTTCTGCAGGACATTCGAGTCCTGTTGCATGGCTCCAGGACATACCATATGGAAGGACTGGAGAGCAGGGTTCGAAGGATGGATCCCTGTACAGCATGCCTCGCATTCCCATTGGCCATTAGTGAAAAGATATGTTTGACCTGCTGCCTCTGGGGCACGCTACCCAGGGGGCTGAGTTGAAATGGCCTCTCCTGAGGATGCGTCATAATGTGCGTTTGGGTCCATGGTGACCTTGGAATGTGCTGGTTGTTCAGTGGCCCTGTGGAACTCTCCTACCTGAAGGGTTTGATACATCCCCAGTAAGAAAGCTTCCCATGAGGAGAAGAGAGGTGTTTGGTTTGGTGCCAAAGAAAAGCCCCGTGTGCTGGTCTACGAAAACAGTCCTCTGAGGACGGACACATGGAAACCGAAGCTAAGGTTCAATTAGGGCGTGGAGGCCTGTCCATTTCAACCTTCTGTCTCTGGGGACACTGTCTGAGAGTCTAAGTGGAGATAGTTGCTCCGCTGGTGTCAGAGAGTTCCTCTAAGTCCAGGGTAGCCTACACTATTGATGGCCTCAGGGGACTTGCAGCTTTTGTCTAACCTGTAGGGTTGTGGTCAATGGATTGGGCACACTTTCCTTGGATAGGGCAGGCACAATCTTTCGCTGTGGCTCCAGAGGCCCTAGCCTGGAGGTTGTGCGAATCCAGGCTTTGGGCACAAAAGTCTGAAAACACAAACTCAGCTTATGAGGGGCGCATAGGGTATGGCAGCCCGGATGTACAGCCCGAGAGGGAGCTCCTGGGCCTCTGAAACAAGGGCGAGAGGGAGGCGTTCCTGCAGGCTTTTGTCTCTGGATGTTGTGTCCGGGATAGCCGTGGATTGGAGGGGTGGCCTCAGGGACTGTGGACGAGAATCCAACTCTGGGGATTTGTCCCAGCTCCAAAGAGTATGGGGTCATTTTGTGGGAAGTGTGGAGTCGTGTTGTCTGGCTCATGTGTCTCTCCAAGAAAGGGATTCCAGAGCAGAGCCCCAGGTATGGGTGGGGTGACTGGAAAACACTGGTGATGATTGGGTGCATAGGGGCTTGGCAAGCCCCATCTGCGGTCTCTTGGTCCTGGCCCTGACAGGCCTTTCTTTGACATGTGGCTCATGCTGAGGGTCACAGTGTGAATTTGTGCCCAAGCAGCACTCAAGTTTGGGCGTGGCATCAGGGGCCATGAAGATTCTCCTTACCTGAAGGTGTGACTCCATGCCAAGAGCAAGCTTTACAGCCATGGGGAAGGAGGAGTTCTGTTTTGTGCTTGCGATACCCAGCTGTGTGGAGAATTGATATAATGTCTAGGTTCAGATATATGAAAACCAAGGTCAGGAAGAGGTGACAGCATATGACCATGGCGTGCCCGAAGTGCTGGGTGTGCGGCCAGCTGTCTCCTAGTCTGTCTGGACGTCTGGCTTCAGGCTGTGTCAGACAGAGCATGGGTGCCCAGAGCAGCCTATCCAGTTCAGGTACCGTCGAGGCCCGAGCAAGTTGATCCTCATCTGGGTTTTCTGGAGAGCCCCACAGGGAAACGTTTTTCTTCCGTTGGGCAGACACTGGGCTGGGTTGTGGTTCTGTAGTTCCTAGTCCGGAGGGCTTGTTTGCCAGGAGTGTGAGGAAGGAAGTCTGAAAACTCAAGCTAGCGTAATGTTTGGGACCGAGGGCACGGCAGGCCCACTCTGCAGAGGCTGAATCGAGATCGCCTGCACTGAGGTCATGTCAACTATGAGACGTGCCTCAGGCTAGAGTTTTTGTCCAGCATGGCCTCTTCCTGAAGGGTGTGGGGGCTTCATGAGGCCAGGGAGGTTTGCATACGGTGGGATTTTTGAACTACTCCAAACCTCAAGGTTTTCTTCTGCATGACAGTCGAGTCCTATTGGATGGTTCCAGGAGGCCCCATACTGAAAGACTTGAGAGCAGGTGTCTAAGCATGGATGCCTGGGAACGCCACCTCATATTCCCACTCTTTAGTCAGGACAAGGCAGGCTCAATCTGCGGGCTCCTGGGTGAGCTACCCAGAGGGGAGAGTTGAAATGGACTCTCCTGAAGATGAGTCCTATTGTGGCTTGGTGGCCTGGGAGACCTTGGAATGTGGAGGTGGCTCAAAGACTCTGCAGGATTCTCCAACCTGAGGTGTTTGACACGGCTCCAACAAGGAATCTTCCCATGTGGAGACGAGAGGAGTTCTGTTCAGTGCCTCAGGAAAGCCCCATATCCTGTTCTTCGAACCAAAGCCTCTGAGGAGTGACACCTGGAAACCAAAGCAAGAGTTGAGATTAGGGCCTAAGGGCCTGTCCTGCTCAACCTTCTATCTCTGTGGACATCTGTGTGCATGCCTTCGTGGAGGTAGCTGCTCAGCTTGTGTCCGAATGCCCCTGTGTGTCCAGGGAGGCTCCCTGTAGTGGGATGTCCTCGGGGGCCTTGAGGTTTCTCATATTCTGGAGGTTTGTGGCCAAAGGAATGGACAGAGTTTCCCAGGAGAGAGCATGCACGGTCCCCTGGTATGGCTCCAGAGGACCCAGCCTAGAGGCTGTGTTTGCCAGGGCTGTGGGGATAGATGTCTGAAAAAGCAAACTTGGCTCAGCTAGAGGCCAATGTAATGGCAGGCCTGATCTCCAGTCCGTGAGGGGAGATCCTCTGGATAACAAAGGAGGGCAAGTGGGAGACAGTCTTTCAGGCTTTTGTCTCTGGGTGTTTCGTTCACAGTGGCCTTCAGGTAGGGGTTGCCTCAGGGGCTGAGGAAGAGACTTCTTCTCGGGGGATTGTCCAAGCTCCCAAGTGTTTGGGTTCATTCTGTGGGAAGGGAAGAGTACTGTTTTCTGCCACAGGGGACTCCACAGGAGAGGGACTCTAGAGCACAGCAGTTGGTTCACTCAACTGGAATACACACCATCTAGTTAGTCCTGGGTGCCTAGGGGCATGGCAAGCCACATATGCGGGCTCTTGGTCCAGTGACTGAGAGGCGTTACTTGAATAAGGTACTCACGCTGAGGGTCTCAATATGTGTTTGTTCCCAAGGCGGCCCTCACTTTGGGTGTGGACTCATGGGCCATGCCGTTTTCTCCTACACTGAAGGTTTGACTCACTGCCAGCAGCAAGGTTTCTTGCCATGGGGAAGGAAGGGTTCTGACTTGTTCATCAGGTTCCCCCCTGTGCAGGGATTGGAGATAAGGTCTAGGTTCCGATGACTGAAAACCAAGGTTGGGAATGTATGGTGGCCTACGGCAGTGGCGGGTCCAATGTGCTGGGTGTTCAGCCAGCTGTGTCGGTGTCTGTTGGAAGGTCTGGGCTCAGGCTATTTGCGACAGAGCATCAGTGTTTAAGGTAGCCTAAGCAATTGGGGTGTTGCCGAGGGACAAGCAATTTGATCCTCATTTGGGGTTTCTGGGCAGCACCATAGACAATGTTTATCTCCTGGGAGGCAGGCAGAGTGCTTCATTGTGTCCCCAGAATTCCCAGTAGGGAGGATTTGTGGGCCAGGGGTGTGAGGACGGAAGTCTGAAAAAACAAGCTAGGGTGAGGATTGGAGCCAAGGGCAGAGCAGGCCCACTCTGCAGAGGCTGAAACAAAATCTCCTGCATCTGAAGTCAGGCTGAGGATCAGACGTTGGCTGAGGCTGGAGTATGTGTCCATGATGGCACCTTCATGAAGCGGGGGCCTCATGAGGCTAAGGAAGTTTTCCCACGCTGAGTTTGGAGGTTGCCCCACCCACAAGGTTTCCTTCTGCGGGACATTCGAGTCCTGTTGCATGGTTCCAGGACATACACTACGGAAGGACTGGAGAGCAGGGTTCGAAGGATGGATCCCTGTACAGCATGCCTCGCATTCCCATTGGCCATTAGCGACAAGATATGTTTGATCTGCTGCCTCTGGGGCACGCTACCCAGGGGGCTGAGTTGAAATGGCCTCTCCTGAGGATGCCTCATAATGTGCGTTTGGGTCCATGGTGACCTTGGAATGTGCTGGTTGTTCAGTGGCCCTGCGGAACTCACCTACCTGAAGGGTTTGATACATCCCCAGTAAGAAAGCTCCCCATGTGGAGACGAGAGAGATTTGGTTTGGTGCCTCGGAAAAGCCCCGTGTGCTGGTCTACGAAAACAGTCCTCTGAGGACGGACACATGGAATCCAAAGCTAAGGTTCATATTAGGGCCTGTGGGCCTGTACATTTCAACCTTCTATCTCTGGGGACACTGTCTGAGAGTCTAAGTGGAGATAGTTGCTCCGCTGGTGTCAGGGAGCCCCTCTTAGTCCAGGGTGGCCTAAACTATTGATGGCCTCAGGGGCCTTGGAGCTTTTCCCTAACCTCTAAGGTTGTGTCAATGGATTGGGCACAATTTCCTTGGAGAGGGTATGCACAATCCTCCGCTAAGGCTCCAGAGGCCCTAGCCTGGAGGTTGTGTGGGTCCAGGCTGTGGGCACAGAAGTCTGAAAACTCAACCTCAGCTTATGAGTGGCACCTAGGGTATGCCAGGCCGGATAGACAGTCCGAGAGGGAGCTCCTGGGCCTCTGAAACAAGGGCGAGTGGGAGGCGTTCCTTCAGGCTTTTGTCTCTGGATGTTGTGTCCGGGATAGCCGTGGATTGGAGGGGTGGCCTCAGGGACTGTGGACGAGTATCCCTCTCTGGGGATTTGTCCCAACTCCCAAGAGTTTGGGGTCATTTTATGGGAAGTGTGGAGTCGTGTTGTCTGGCTCATGTGTCTCTCCAAGAAAGGGATTCCAAACAGAGCCCCAGGTACGGGCGGGGCGACTGGAAAACTCAAACCATGGTGAGGATTGGGTGCATAGGGTCTTGGCAAGCCCCATCTGCGGGCTCTTGGTCCAGGCCCTGACAGGCCTTTCTTTAACATGGGGCTCAGGCTCAGGGTCACAGTGTGAATTTGTGCCCAAGAAGCACTCAAGTTTGGGTGTGGCATCAGGGGCCATGAAGGTTTCTCCTACCCTGAAGTTGTGACTCCATGCCAAGAGCAAGCTTGACAACCATGGGGAAGGAGGGTTTCTGTTTTGTGCTTGCGATACCCAGATGTGTGGAGAATTGATATAATGTCTAGGTTCAGATATCTGAAAACCAAGGTAAGGAAGAGGTGACGGCATAAGACCATGGCGTGTCCGAAGTGCTGGGTGTGCGGCCAGCTGTCTCCTTGTCTGTCTGGACGTCTGGCTTCAGGCTGTGTCAGACAGAGCATGGGTGCCCAGAGCAGCCTATCCAGTTCAGGTACAGTCGAGGCCCGAGCAGGTTGATCCTCATCTGGGTTTTCTGGAGAGCCCCAGAGGGAAAAGTTTTTCTTCCGTTGGGCAGACACTGGGCTGGGTTCTGGTTCTGGAGTTCCTAGTTTGGAGGGCTTGTTTGCCAGGAGTGTGAGGAAGGAAGTCTGAAAACACAAGCTAGCATGAGTTTTGGGACAGAGGGCACGGCAGGCCCACTCTGCAGAGGCTGAATCGAGATCTCCTGCACTGAGGTCATGTCAACTATGAGACGTGCCTCAGGCTAGAGTTTTTATCCAGCATGTCCTCTTCCTGAAGGATGTGGGGGCTTCATGATGCCAGGGAGGTTTGCCTACGATGGGATTTGTGAACTACTCCAAACCTCAAGGTTTCCTTCTGCATGACAGTCGAGTCCTATTGGATGGTTCCAGGAGGCCCCATACGGAAAGACTCGAGAGCAGGTGTCTAAGCATGGATGCCTGGGAAAGCCACCTCATATTCCCACTCTTTATTCAGGACAAGGCAGGCTCAATCTGCGGGCTCCTGGGTGAGCTACCCAGAGGGGAGAGTTGAAATGGACTCTCCTGAAGATGAGTCCTACTGTGGCTTGGTGGCCTGGGAGACCTTGGAATGTGGAGGTGGCTCAGGGACTATGCAGGATTCTCCAACCTGAAGTGTTTGACACGGCTCCAACAAGGAAGCTTCCCATGTGGAGACGAGAGGAGTTCTGTTCATTGCCTCAGGAAACACCATATCCTGTTCTTCGAACCAAAGCCTCTGAGGAGTGACACCTGGAAACCAAAGCAAGAGTTGAGATTAGGGCCTAAGGGCCTGTCCTGCTCAACTTTCTATCTCTGTGGACATCTGTGTGCATGCCTTCGTGGAGGTAGCTTCTCAGCTTGTGTCCGAATGCCCCTGTGTGTCCAGGGAGGCTCCCAGTAGTGGGATGACCTCGGGGGCCTTGAGGTTTCTCATATTCTGGAGGTTTGTGGCCAAAGGAATGGACAGAGTTTCCCAGGAGAGAGCATGCACGGTCCTGTGGAATGGCTCCAGAGGTCCCAGCCTAGAGGCTGTGTTTGCCAGGGCTGTGGGGACAGATGTCTGAAAAAGCAAACTTGGCTCAGCTAAGGGCCAAGGTAATGACAGGCCTGATCTCCAGTCTGTGAGGGGAGATCCTCTGGATATCAAAGGAGGGCAAGTGGGAGGCAGTCGTTAAGGCTTTTGTCTGGGTGTTGCATTCACACTGGCCGGTCACTGTAGGGGTTGCCTCAGGGTACGAGGAAGAGCCTTCCTCTCGGGGGATTGTCCAAGCTTCCAAGTGTTTGGGTTCATTCTGTGGGAAGGGAAGAGTACTGTTTTCTGCCACAGGGGACCCCCCAGGAGAGGAATTTTAGAGCACAGCAGTGGGTTCCCTCAACTGGAATACACACCATCTAGTTAGTCCTGTGTGCCTACGGGCATGGCAAGCCACATATCGGGGCTCTTGGTCCAGTCACTGAGAGGCGTTACTTGAATAAGGTACCCACGCTGTGGGTCACACTGTGTGTTTGTGCCCAAGGCGGCCCTCACGCATGGGCGTGGCCTCATGGGCCATGCCGTTTTCTCCTACACTGAAGGTTTGTCTCACTTCCAGCAGAAAGGTTTCTTGCCATGGGTAAGGAGGAGTTGTGATTTCTGCATCACACTCACGCCTGGGCAGTGATTGGAGATAAGGTCTCGGTTCTGAAGTCTGAAAACTGAGAGAGGGAAGAGATGATGACCTAAGGCCATGGCGGTTCCTATGTGCTCAGTGTGGTCAGCATTCTGGGTGTTGGTGTGGAGGTCCGGCCTCAGGTTGTGTCCAACAGTGCATTAGTGCCCAGGTTAGAATACCTAATTTGGTTAATGTCGAGTGCTGTGTAGGTATATCCACATTTAAGGTGCCTGGGCAGCTCATGAGGCAATAATTTTTTTCTAGAGATCAGGCAGAGTGCTGCATTGTGGGTCCGGAATTGCCAAACTTGAGGGATTCGGGACCAGGAGTGAGAGGACGGAAGTCTGAGAAGACAAGTTAGACTTGGGTTTCTTGGAGAGGGCACGGCAGGTACCCCCTGCAGATCTGAACCAATATCTCATGCATCTGAAGTCAGCGCGAGGATCAGACATTGGCTCAGGTTGGAGTTTCCGTGCATGACGGCCGATTCATGAAGGGAGCAGAATCTCGAGGCCATTGAGGTTTTCCCACGTTGGGAGTTGTAGGATGCCCCCTTCAAGGATTCCTTCTGCGGGACAATTGAGACATGTTGGACAGCTCCAGGACATCCCATATGGAATGACTCCAGAGCACCGTTCAAGAATGGATGCCTGGGAGCACGCCTCGCGTTCCAATTTTCTCCTAGCAACAATACAGTTTAGATCTGATGGCTCAGCGAGAGCAATCTGGGTGGCTGAGTTGAAATGGACTTTCCTGAGGATGTGTTCTAATGTATTCTTGTGTCCATGAGGGCCTTGGAATGGGGCGGTGGCACCGGGACCCTGCAGACTCTCCTAAGCTTTTGACATAGCTCCCATGCACAGGTTTCCTTGTGGAGACGAGATGAGTTCTGATGGGTGCCTCAGGAAAACCCCTATGCTCGTATTGGAATCAGGCTTTTGAGGAGACATGCCTGTAAACGAAGGCAAGGGATCCTATTATGGCCTAGGGTCCTGTCTGGTTCAATCTTCTTCTCTGGGGACATAATATGGTATGAGTGGAGGTAGATTATCAGCTGGTGTCAGACAGCCCTTGTTTGTTCCGGGCGACCTACACTATTGGGATTGCCTCAGGGACATTGGAGGTTTCTCCTAATTTGTACGATTTTGGACCATGGAATGGGCAGAATTCCCATGGATTGGTAGGCACAGTCCTAATGTGTGGCTCCAGGGGCCCCAACCTGGAGAGTGTGTGGCCCAGGACTTTGAGGACAGAAGTCTGAAAACACAAACTCAGCTTAGGTTTGGGGACGTAGGTATGGCAGGCCCGATCTACAAACCATGAGAAGAAATAGTCAGTATATGTAGAAAGTGCGAGTCTGAGGCGCTTGCTCAGGCTTTTGTCTCTGGATTTTGTATCAGCAATAGCCGTTGAATGTCGGGGAGGCCTCATGGGCCATGGACGAATCTTCCTCTCTGAGGATTTGCCCCGATTCCCAATCGTTTTTCATCAATCTGTGGTAAGGGAGGACTCCTTTCAGTTTTGTTACCTCAGGTGTCCCACCAAAAGAGGAATTCCAAAGCAAAGCCGTGGAGAAGACTGAAGGGACAACCCTACCTATGGATAAAAATTGGGGCCTAGGGGCATGGCAAGCCCAATATGCTATCTCTTCATCCAGCCACTGAGAGGCCTTACTTGGGGACTGGGCTCACGCTGCGGGTCACAATGTGTGTTTGTGACCAATGTGGCCCAAGAGCATGGGTGGGGCCTCATGGGCCACACTGGCTTCAACTACACTGAAGGTGGGACAACATGCCAACCACAAGGTTTCTTCCCATGGGGAAGGAGTTCTGATTTCTTCATCACGTTCAACCCTGGACAGTGATTGGAGATAAGGTCTAGATTCTGAAGCCTGAAAACCGAGGTTGGGAAGAGCTGACGCCCGAAGGCCATGGCGGCTCGATGTGCTCAGTGTGCTGCTAGCAGTCTGGGTGGGACAGGAGTTCCAGGCTCAGGCTGTGTCAGAAAGGGCATTAGTGCCCTGGTCAGCCTATGTATTTGGGGTACAGCCAAGGTAGGTGCAGGTTGATCCTCACTTGGGGTTACTGTGTCACCCCATAGGGCAAAGTTTTTCTTCTGTAGGGCAGGCAGAGTGCTGCATTGTAGTTCTGGATTGCCAAACTGGAGAACTTGTGGGCCAGTAGTCTGACGAGAGAGTCTGAGAACACAAGCTAGGCTTAGGTTTCTGGGTGAGGACATGGCAGGCACAATCTACAGACCGGAATCGAGATCGCGTGCATCTGAAGTCAGGGCGAGGATCGGATGATTGCTCAGGTTGGAGTTTCTGTCTCTGATGGCCCCTTCATGAATGGGGGGCATCACGAGGCCATGGGGGTTTTCCCACGATGGGAATTGTGAGCAGCTCCAAAATGCAAAGAGTCTTCTGCAGGAATGGAGACCTGTTGTTTGGCTCCAGGCCAATGATTCTGAGCAGGGTTCTAAGGATGGATGGCTGGGTAGCCCACCTCGCATTCCAATTGTCTCCTAGCAACAAGACAGGTTAGATCTGCTGGATCTGGGGGAGCAACCGTGGAGGCTGAGTTGAAATGGACTCTCCTGTGGATGGGTCCTAATGTGCTTTTATGTGTATGGAGACCTTGGAATGAAGCGGTGGCACTGGGGCCCTGAAGAGTTCTCCTAAACAGAGGCTTTGCACAGCTCCAACGTCCAAGTATCCCATGTGTAGATGAGATGTTTTGTGATGGGTAAGTCAAGAAACAGCCATATGCTGGTTTTGAAATCCAGGCCTCTGAGGAGAGATGTTGGACACCAAAGCAATGGATCTGATTAGTGCCTAGGAGCCTGTTCTTTCCTTTTTAAATCTGGGGACATCTGTCTATGGGTCTGAGTGCAGGGAGGTGCTCCAATGGGCTCAGATTGCCCCTCTTTTTCCTGGGAAGCCACCACTATTGAGATGGATCAGGGAATTTAAGGTTTATCCTATTAGAAGTGTTGTGGCTATTGGAATGGGAACACACAATTCCCTTGGTGAGTGCAAGTACAGTCCTCAGGTTTGGCTCCAGGGGCCTGAGCCTGTAGGTTGTGTAGGCCAGGGCTGTTTGGACAGTTGTCTGGAAACACAAACTCGTCTTATGTTTCGGGACATAAATATGGCAGGACTGATCTACAGACCATGAGAAGAACTCTTCGGGATATGAAAATAGGGCGAGTGTGAGGCTCTTGCTCAAGTTTTTGTCTCTGGATACCGTGTCACTCATGGTCGTGAAATTTCTGGGTGACTTCATGGGAAATGGACGAGTCTTACTCTCTGGTGGTTTGGCCTGCCCAAAGAGTTTGGGGTCATTCTGTGGGATGGAAGAAGTCCTTTTTTTTGTTTTTGTTATTTCTTTTTTAACCTCACGTGTCCCACCAAATGAGGGGTTCCAAAGTAGAGCCCTGGGGAGGGGCAATTGGACAATCAGAAATCTGGTTAAAAATTGGGTCCTAGGGACATGTCAAGCCCATTATGACATCTAATGGTCCAGCCACTGAGAGGACTTACTAGAGGACAGGACTCATGTAGAGGGTTACAATGTGTTTTTATGCCCTCGTCGCACTCAAGAATGGGCGGGGCCTCAGGGTGAATGCTGGTTTCTCCTACACTGAACATTGGAAAACGTGCCAACCACAAGGTTTCTTGCCATGGGTAAGGAGGAGTTGTGATTTCTGCATCACACTCACGCCTGGGCAGTGATTGTAGATAAGGTCTCGGTTCTGAAAACTGAAAACTGAGATAGGGAAGAGATGATGACCTAAGGCCATGGCGGGTCTTAGGTGCTCAGTGTGTGGTCAGCTTTCTGGGTGTTGGTGAGGAGGTCCGGGCTCAGGTTGTGTCCGACAGTGCATTAATGCCCAGGTTAGACTACATAATTTGGGTAAAGTCGAGTGCTGTGTAGGTTTATCCTCATTTAAGGTACCTGGGCAGCTGATTGGGCAATAAATTTTTTCTAGAGGGCAGGCAGAGTGCTGCATTGCGGGGACAGAATTGCCAAACTTCAGGGCTTTGGGACCAGGAGTGTGAGGATGGAAATCTGAGAAGACAAGCTAGACTTGGGATTCAGGGAGAGGGCATGGCAGGTAACCCTGCAGATCTGAACAAATATCTCATGCATCGGGAGTCAGCGCGAGGATCAGACGTTGGCTCAGGTGGGAGTTTCCGTGCACGACGGCCGCTTCATGAAGGGAGCAGAATCTCGAGGCCATTGAGGTTTTCCCACGTTGGGAGTTGTGGGATGACCCCTTCAAGGATTCCTTCTGCGGGACAATTGAGTCATGTTGGACAGCTCCAGGACATCCCATATGGAATGACTCCAGAGCACCGTTTGAGGATGGATGCCTGGGAAGCCCGCCTCGCATTCCAATTGTCTCCTAGCAACAAGACAGTTTAGATCTGATGGCTGTGAGGGAGCAACCTGGGTGACTGAATTGAAATGGACTTTCCTGAGGATGGGTCCTAATGTGTTTTTGTGTCCATGAGGGCCTTGGAATGGGGCGGTGGCACCGGGAACCGGAAGTACTCTCCTAAGCTTTTGACATACCTCCCATGCACAGGTTTCCTCGTGGAGACGAGATGAGTTCTGATGGGTGCCTCAGGAAAACCCCTATGCTCGTATTGGAATCGGGCTTTTGAGGAGCCATGCCTGTAAACCAAGGCAATGGATCCTATTATGGCCTAGGGTCCTGTCTGGTTCAATCTTCTTCTCTGGGGACATCCATCTATGGTATGAGTGTAGGTAGACTATCAGCTGGTGTCAGACAGCCCTTGTTTGTTCCGGTCGACCTACACTATTGGGATGGCCTCAAGGACTTTGGAGGTTTCTCCTAATTTGTACGATTTTGGACCATGGAATGGGCAGAATTCCCATGGACTGGTAGGCACAGTCCTAATGTGTGGCTCCAGGGGCCCCAGCCTGGAGAGTGTGTGACCCAGGACTTTGAGGACAGAAGTCTGAAAACACAAACTCAGCTTAGGTTTGGGGACGTAGGTATGGCAGGCCCGATCTACAAACCATGAGAAGAACTCTTCAGGATATGAAGAAAGTGCGAGTATGAGGCGCTTGCTCAGGCTTTTGTCTCTGGATTTTGTATCAGCGATGGCCGTTGAATGTCGGGGAGGCCTCAGGGGCCATGGACGAATCTTCCTCTCTGAGGATTTGCCCCAATTCCCAATCGTTTTTCGGCAATCTGTGGTATGGGAGGGCTTCTTTCAGTTTTTTTACCCAGCTGTCCCACCAAAGGAGAAATTCCAAAGCAAAGCCGTGGAGAAGACTGAAGGGTCAACCCGAACTATAGTTAAAAATTGGGACCTAGGGGCATGGCAAACCCAACATGCTATCTCTTCATCCAGCCACTGAGAGGCCTTACTTGGGGACTGGGCTCACGCTGAGGGTCACAATGTGTGTTTGTGACCAATGTGGCCCAAGAGCATGGGCGGGGCCTCATGGGCCACACTGGCTTCAACTACACTGAATGTTGGACAACATGCCAACCACAAGATTTCTTCCCATGGGGAAGGAGTTCTGATTTCTTCATCACGTTCAACCCTGGCCAGTGATTGGAGATAAGGTCTAGATTCAGAAGCCTGAAAACCGATGGTGGGAAGAGTTGACGACCTAAGGCCATGGCGGCTCGATGTGCTCAGTGTGCTGCTAGCAGTCTGGGTGGGCCAGGAGTTCAAGGCTCAGACTGTGTCAGAAAGAGCATTAGTGCCCTGGTCAGCCTATGTATTTGGGGTAGAGCCAAGGTAGGTGCAGGTTGTTCCTCAGTTGGGGTTACTGGGTAACCCCGGGGGCAATGTTGTTCTTCTGGAGGGCAGGCAGAGTGCTGCATTGTAGTTCTGGATTGCCAAACTGGAGGGCTTGTGGACCAGTAGTGTGAGGACAGAAGTCTGAGAACACAAGCTAGGCTTAGGTTTCTAGGTGAGGACATGGCAGGCACAATCTACAGACCGGAATCGAGATCTCGTGCATCTGAAGGCAGGGCGAGGTTTGGACGATTGCTCAGGTTGGAGTTTCTGTCCCTGATGGCCCCTTCATGAATGAAGGGCATCACGAGGCCATGGAGGTTTTCCTATGATGAAAGTTGTGAGCAACTCCAAACTGCAAAGAGTCTTCTGCAGGACAATTGAGACCTGCTGTTTGGCTCCAGGCCAATGATTCTGAGCAGGGTTCTAAGGATGGATGGCTTGGTAGCCCACCTCGCGTTCCAATAGTCTCCTAGCAGCAAGACAGGTTAGATCTGCTGGATCTGGGGGAGCAACCGAGGAGGCTGAGTTGAAATGGACTCTCCTGGGTTTGGGTCCTAATGTGCTTTTGTGTCTATGGAGACCTTGGAATGAAGCGGTGGCACTGGGGCCCTGAAGGGTTCTCCTAAACAGAGGCTTTGCACAGCTCCAATGTCCAAGTATCCCATGTGTAGATGAGATGATTTCTGATGGGTGAGTCAAGAAAGAGACATATGCTGGTTTTGAAATCCAGGCCTCTGTGGAGAGAAGCTTTGAAACCAAAGCAATGGATCTGATAAGTGCCTAGGGGCCTCTACTTTCCTTTTTAACTCTCGGGACATCTTTCTATGGTTCTGAGTGCAGGGAGGTGCTCCGATGGGCTCAGATTGCGCCTCTTTTTCCTGGGAAGCCACCACTATTGAAATGGATCAGGGACTTTGGAGGTTTATACTATAAGAAGGGTTGTGTCCATTGTAATCGGAACACACAATTCACTTGGTCAGGGCAAGTACAGTCCTCAGGTTTGGCTCAAGGGGCCTGAGCCTGTAGGTTGTGTAGGCCAGGGCTGTTTGGACAGTTGTCTGGAAACACAAACTCGTCTTATGTTTCGGGACATAAATATGGCAGGACTGATCTACAGACCATGAGGACTACTCTTCGGGATTTGAAAAAAGGGCGAGTGTGAAGCTCTTGCTCAAGTTTTTGTCTCTGGATACCGTGTCACTCATGGTCGTGAAATTTCTGGGTGACTTCATGGGAAATGGACGAGTCTTACTCTCTGGTGGTTTCGCCCAATACAAAGAGTTTGGGGTCATTCTGTGGGATGGAAGAAGTCCGTTTTTTTGTTGTTGTTTTCTTATTTAACCTCAGGTGTCCCACCAAATGAGGGGTTCCAAAGTAGAGCCCTGGGGAGGGGCGATTGGACAATCAGAAATCTGGTTAAAAATTGGGGCCTAGGGACATGTCATGCCCATTATGGCAACTAATGGTCCAGCCACTGAGAGGACTTACTAGAGGACAGGACTCATGCTGAGGGTCACAATGCGTGTTTAGGCCCTCGTCGCACTCAAGAATGGGCGGGGCCTCAGGGTGAATGCTGGTTTCTTTTACAGTGAACGTTGGACAACGTGCCAACCACAAGGTTTCTTGCCATGGGTAAGGAGGAGTTGTGATTTCTGCATCACAAGCACGCCTGGGCTGTGATTGGAGATAAGGTCTCGGTTCTGAAGCCTGAAAACTGAGATAGGGAAGAGATGATGACCTAAGGCCATGGCGAGTTGTATGTGCTCAGTGTGTGGTCAGCTTTCTGGGTGTTTGTCAGGAGGTCTAGCCTCAGGTTGTGTCCGACAGTGCATTAGTGCCCAGGGTAGACTACATAATTTGGGTAAAGTCGAGTGCTGTGTAGGTTTATCCTCATTTAAGGTTCCTGGGCAGCTCATGAGGCAATACTTTTTTTCTACAGGTCAGGCAGAGTGCTGCATTGTGGGGACGGAATTGCCAAACTTGAGGGCTTCGGGACCAGGAGTGTGAGGATGGAAGTTTGAGAAGACAAGCTAGACTTGGGTTTCAGGGCGAGGGCACGGCAGGTAACCCCTGCAGACCTGAACCAATATCTCATGCATCTGATGTCAGCGCAAAGATCAGACGTTGGCTCAGGTTGGAGTTTCCGTGCATAACGGCCGCTTCATGAAGGGAAAAGAATCTCGAGGCCATTGAGGTTTTTCCACGTTGGGAGTTGTGGGATGCCCCCTTCAAGGATTCCTTCTGCGGGACAATTGAGACCTGTTGGACAGCTCCAGGACATCCCATATGGAATGACTCCAGAGCACCGTTCGAGGATGGATGCCTGGGAACCCTGCCTCACATACCAATTGTCCCCTAGCAACAAGACAGTTTAGATCTGATGGCTCTGCGGGAGCATCCGGGGTGGCTGAGTTGAAATGGACTTTCCTTAGGATGGGTCCTAATGTGTTTTTGTGTCCATGAGGGCCTTGAAATGGGGCGGTGGCACCGGGACCCTGAAGTACTCTCCTAAGTTTTTGACATAGCTCCCATGCACAGGTTTCCTTGTGGAGACGAGATGAGTTCTGATGGGTGCCTCAGGAAAACCCCTATGCTCGTATTGGAATCAGGCTTTTGAGGAGATATGCCTGTAAACCAAGGCATGGATCCTATTATGGCCTAGGGTCCTGTCTGGTTCATTCTTCTTCTCTGGGGACATCCAACTATGGTATGATTGGCGGTAGATTATCAGCTGGTGTCAGACAGCCCTTGTGTGTTCCGGTTGACCTACACTATTGGTATGGGCTCAGGGACTTTGGAGGTTTCTCCTAATTTGTACGATTTTCGACCATGGAATGGGCAGAATTCCCATGGATGTGTAGGCACAGTCCTAATGTGTGGCTCCAGGGGCCCCAGCCGATGGATGTGTGTCCCAGGACATTGAGGAGAGAAGTCTGAAAAAACAAACTCGGCTTAGGTTGGGGACGTAGGTATGGCAGGCACAATCTAAAAACCATGAGAAGAACTCTTCAGGATATGAAGAAAGAGAGATTCTGAGGCGCTTGCTCAGGCTTTTGTCTCTGGATTTTGTATCAACGATGGCCGTGGAATGTGGGGAGGCCTCATGGGCCATGGACGAAACTTCCTCTTTGTGGATTTGGCATGGTCCCAATTCTTTTTCGTCAATCTGTGGGAAGGCAGGTCTCCTTTCAGGCTTGTTACTTCAGGTGTCCCAACAAAAGAGGAATTCCAAAGCAGAGCCCTTGGGAAGAACAAAGGGACAACCAAAGTATGGTTAAAAATTGGGCCTAGGGGCATGTCAGGCCCAATATGCTGTCTCTTCATCCCGCGACTGAGAGGCCTTTCTTGAGGACTGGGCTCAGGCTGAGGGTCAAAATGTGTGTTTGTGACCAATGTGGACCGCGAGCATGGGAGGGGCCTCATGGGCCACACTGTTTTCAACAATACTAAACTTTGGACAACATGCCAATCACAAGGTTTCTTGCCATGGGGAAGGAGTTCTGATTTCTGCATCATTTTCAACCCTGGGCAGTGTTTGGAGATCAGGTCTAGGTTCTGAAGCCTAAAAACCGCAGTTGGGAAGAGAAGACGCCCTAAGGCCCTGGCAGGTCTCATGTGCTCAGTGTGCGGTCAACTGCCTGGGTGTTGGTCAGGAGGGTCGGGCTCAGGTTGTGTCAGACTGTGCATTAGAGCCCAGGTTAGACTGTATAATTTGGGTACAGTCGAGTGTCGTGTAGGTTTATCCTCATTTGATGTGCCTGGGCAGCTCATTAGGAAATATATTTTTTTCTAGAAAGCAGGAATAATGCTGCATTGTGGGTCTGGAATTGCCAAACTTGAGGGCTTCTCAGCCAGGAGTGTAAGGACAGAAGTTTGAGAACACAAGCTAGACTTCGGCTTCAGGCCGAGGGCACGGCAGGTACCCCTGCAGATCTGAACCTATATCTCATGCATCTGAAGTAACGTCGAGGATCAGACGTTGGCTCAGGTTGGCGTTTCTGTGCATGACTGCCCCTTCATGAACGGAGCGAAATCTCAAGGCCAGGGAGATTTTCCCACGTTGGGAGTTGTGGGAAGCACCCTTCAATGATTCTTTCTGAGAGACAATTAAGACCTTTTGGGCAGCTCCAGGACATCCCATATGGAATGACGCCAGAGCACCATTCGAGGATGGATGCCTGGGAAGCCCGTCTCGCTTTCCAATTGTCTGCTAGCCACAAGACAGTTGAGATCTGATGGCTCTGCGGGAGCAACCGGGGTTGCTGAGTTGAAATGGACTGTCCTGAGGATGGGGCCTAATGTGTGTTTGTGTCCATGAGGGCCTTGGAAATTGGCGGAGGTACCGGGACCATGAAGTATTCTCCTAAGCGTTTGACATAGCTCCCAAGCACAAGTTTCCTTTCAGAGACGAGATTTGTTCTGATGGGTGCCTCTGTAAACCCCCTATGCTGCTATTGGAATCCAGGCTTTTCAGGAGACATGCCTGTAACCAAATCAATGGATCCGATTATGGCCTTGGGTCCTGTTTGTTTTCAACTTCTTTGCTGGGGACATCCATCTATATTATGAGTGGAGGTAGATGCTCAGCTGGTGTCAGACCGCCCTTGTTTGACCCAGGAGACCTAAACTATTGGGATGGCCTCGGAGACTTGGAGAATCCTTATAATTTGTACAATTTTGGACAATGGAATGGGTAGAATTCCAATGTATGGGTTAGGCACAGTCCTAATGTGTGGCTCCAGGGGCCCCAGCCTGGAGAGTGTGTGGCCCAGGACTTTGAGGACAGAAGTCTGAAAACACAAACTCAGCTTAGGTTTGGGGACGTACGTATGGCTGGCCCAATTACACACTATGAGAAGAACTCTTCAAAATATGAAGAGAGAGTCTGAGTCGCTTGCTCAGGCTTTTGTGTCTGGATTTTGTATCAACGATGGCTGTGGAATGTGTGGAGGCCTCATGGGCCATGGACGAATCTTCCTCTATGTGGATTTGGCACGGTCCCAATTGTTTTACGTCAATCTGTGGGATGGGAGGTCTCCTTTCAGGTTTGTTACCTCAGGTTCCCAACCAAAGAGGAATTCAGAAGCAGAGCCCTGGGGAAGAGTGAAGGGACAACCCAAACTATGGTTAAAAATTGGGGCCTAGGGGCATGACAGGCCAAATATGCTGTCTCTTCATCCAGCCACTGAGAGGCCTTACTTGAGGACTGGGCTCAGGCTGAGGGTCACAATGTGTGTTTTTAACCAATGTGGCCCGAGAGCGTGGGCGAGACCTCATGGGCCACACTGGTTTCAACTACACTGAACTTTGGACAACATGCCAATCACAAGGTTTCTAGCCATGGGGAAGGAGTTCTGATTTCTGCATCATTTTCAACCCTGGGCAGTGGTTGGAGATAAGGTCTAGGTTCTGAAGCCTGAAAACCGCAGTTGGGAAGAAATGACGACCTAAGGCCATGGTGGGTCTGACGTGCTCAGTGTGCGGTCAGCTGCCTGGGTGTTGGTCAGGAGGTTCGGGCTCAGGTTGTGTCAGACAAGTATTAGTGCCCAGGTTAGACAATATAATTTGGGTAGAGTCGAGTGCCGTGTATGTTGATCCTCATTTGTGGTGCCTGGGCTGCTCATTAGGCAATATATTCTTTCTGGAGGGCAGGCAGAGTGCTGCATTTTGGGTCCGGAATTGACAAACTTGAGGGCTTCTGGGCCAGTAGTCTGAGTACAGAAGTCTGAGAACACAAGCTAGACTTGGGCTTCAGGCCGAGGACACGACAGGTACCCCCTGCAGATCTTAACCAATATCTCAAGCTTCTAAAGTCAAGGCGAGGATCAGACTTTGGCTCAGGTTGGAGTTTCTGTGCATAACTGCCCCTTAATGAATGGAGCAGAGTCTCAAGGCCATGGAGGTTTTCCCACTTTGGGAGTTATGGGATGCTCCCTTGAAGGATTCCTTGTGCGGGACAATTGAGACCTGTTGGGCAGCTCCAGGACATCCCATATGGAATGACTCCAGAGCACCGTTAGAGGGTGGATGCCAGGGAAGACTGCCTCGCATTCCAATTGTTTCCTAGCAACAAGGCCGTTGAGATGTGATTGCTCTGCGGGAGCAACCCGGGTGGCTGAGGTGAAATGGACTTTCCTGATGATGGGGCCTAATGTGTGTTTGTGTCCATGGGGGCCTTAGAATCGGGCGGTGGCACCGGGACCCTAAAGTATTCTCCTAAGCTTTTGACATAGCTCCCGTGCACAAGTTACCTTATGAAGACGAGATTTGTTCTGATGAGTGCCTCAGGAAACCCCCTATGCTGGAATTGGAATCCAGGCTTTTGAGGAGACATGCCTGTTATCCAAACCAATGGATCCGATTATGGCCTAGTGTCCTGTCTGGTTCAATCTTCTTCTCTGGGTTCATCCATCTATGGTATGAGTGGAGGTGGATCTCAGCTGGTGTCAGATCGCCCTTGTTTGTCCCGGGATGGCAATGGGACTTTGGGATGGCCTCGGGGACTTTGGAGTGTTCTCCTAGTTTGTACGATTTTGGACAATGGAATGGGCAGAATTCCCATGGATTGGGTAGGCAGCGTCCTAACGTGTGGCTCCAGGGGCCCCAGCCTGGAGGGTGTGTGGCCCAGTACTTTGAGGACAGAATTCTGAAAACACAAACTCAGCTTAGGTTTGGGGACATAAGTATGGCAGGCCAAATCTACAAACCATGAGAAGAACTCTTAAGGATATTAAAGAGAGCGAATCTGAGGCGCTTGCTCAGGCTTTTGTTTCTGGATTTTATATCAACAATGGCCGTGGAAGGTGGGGAGGCCTCATGGGCCATGGATGAATCTTCCTCTCTGTGGATTTGGCCCGGTCCCAATTGTTTTTCGTCAAGCTGTGGGATGGGAGGTCTCCTTTCATGTTTGTTACCTCAGGTGTCCCAACCAAAGAGGAATTCCAAAGCAGAGCCCTGGGGAAGAGTGAAGGGACAACCCAACCTATGGTTAAAAATTGTGGCCTAGGGGCATGGCAGGCCCAATATGCTGTCTCTACATCCAGCCACTGAGAGGCCTTACTTGAGGACTGGGCTCAGGCTGAGGGTCAGAATGTGTGTTTGTGACCAATGTGTCCCACGAGCATGGCGGGGCATCATGGGCCACACTGGGTTCAACTACACTGAACTTTGGACAACATGCCAATCACAAGGTTTCTAGAAATGGGGAAGGAGTTCTGATTTCTGCATCATTTTCAATCCTGGGCAGTGGTTGGAGATAAGGTCTATGTTCTGAAGCCTGAAAACCGCAGTTGTGGAGAGATGACGACCTAAGGCCTTGGCGGTTCGTATGCGCTCAGTGTGCGGTCAGCTGCCTGGCCATTGGTCAGGAGGTTCGTGCTCAGGTTGTGTCAGACAGTGCATTAGTGCCCAGGTTAGACTATATAATTTGGGTATAGTCGAGTGCCGTGTAGGTTGATCCTATATTGAGGTGCCTGGGCAGCTCATTAGGGAATATTTTCTTTCTAGAGGGCTGTCGGAGTGCTACATTGTGGGTCCGGATGTGCCAAACTTGAGGGCTTCTGGGCCAGGAGTGTGAGGACAGAAGTCTAGAACACAAGCTAGACTTCGGCTGAGGCCGAGGTCATGGCAGGTACCTCTTGCAGATCTGAACCAATATCTCAATCATCTGAAGTCAAGGCGAGGATCAGACGTTGGCTGAGGTTGGAGTTTCTGTGCATGACTTCACCTTCATGAACGGAGCGGAGTATCAAGGCCATGGAGGTTTTCCCACGTTGGGAGTTGTGGGATGTCCCCTTCAAGGATTCCTTCTGCGGGACAATTGAGAACTGTTGCACAGCTCCTGGAAATCCCATATGGAATGACTCCCGAGCACCATTTGAGGATGAATGCCAGGGAAGCCCGCCTCACATTCCATTTGTCTCCTAGCAACAAGACAGTTGAGATGTGATTGCTCTGGGGGAGCAACCGGGGTCGCTGAGGTGTAATGGACTTTCCTGAGGATGGGGCCCAATGGGTGTTTTGTCCATGGGGGCCTTAAAATGGGGCGGTGGCACCGGGACCCTGAGTATTCTCCTAAGTTTTTGACATAGCTGCCATGCACAAGTTTCCTTGTGGAGATGAGATTTGTACTGATGGGGCTCATTTAACCCCTTATGCTGGAATTGGAATCCAGGCTTTTGAGGAGACATGCCTGTAAACCAAAGCAATGGATCCGAATACGGCCTAGGGTCCTGTCTGGTTCCATCTTCTTCTCTGCGGACATCCATCTATGGTATGAGTGGAGGTAGACGGTCTCCTGGTGTCAGACTACCCTGGTTTGACCCGGGAAACCTACACTATTTTGATGGCCTCAGGGACTTTGATGGGTTCTCCTAACTAGTACGATTTTAGACAATGGAATGGGCAGAATTCCCCTGGATGGGGTAGGCACAGTCCTAATTTGTGGCTCCAGGGGCCCCAGCCTTGAGGGTGTGTGGCCCAGGACTTTGAGGACAGAAGTCTGAAAACACAAACTCAGCTTAGGTTTGGAGACGTAGGTATGGCAGGACCAATCTACACACCATGAGAAGAACTCTTCAGGATATGAAGAAAGAGAGAGTCTGAGGCCATTGCTCAGGCTTTTGTGTCTGGATTTTGTATCAACGATGGCCGTGGAATGTGAGGAGGCCTCATGGGCCATGGATGAATCTTCCTCTCTGTGGATTTGGCCAGGTCCCAATTGTTTTTCGTCAATCTGTGGGGTGGGAGGTCTCCTTTCAGGTTTGTTACCTCAGGTGTCCCTACCAAAGAGGAATTCCAAAGCAGAGCCCTGGGGAAGAGTGAAGGGACAACCCAAACTATGGTTAAAAATTGGGGCCTAGCGGCATGCAGGCCCAATATGCTGTCTCTTCATCCAGCCACTGAGAGGCCTTACTTGAGGACTGAGCTCAGGCTGAGGGTCACAATGTGTGTTTTTGACCAATGTGGCGGGAGAGCGTGGGCGAGACCTCATGGGCCACACTGTTTTCAACTACACTGAACTTTGGACAACATGCCAATCACAAGGTTTCTAGCCATGGGGAAGGAGTTCTGAATTCTGCATCATTTTCAACCCTGGGCAGTGGTTGGAGATAAGGTCTAGGTTCTGAAGCCTGAAAACTGCAGTTGGGAAGAGATGGCGACCTAAGGCCTTGGCGCGTCATATGCCATCAGTGTGCGGTCAGCTGCCTGGGTGTTGGTCAGCAGGTTCGGGATCAGGTTGTGTCAGACAGTGCATTAGTGCCCAGCTTAGACTATATAATTTGGGTACAGTCGAGTGCCGTGTAGGTTTATCCTCATTTGAGATGCCTGGGCAGCTCATTAGGCAAAATATTTTTTCTAGAGGGCAGTCAGAGTGTTGCATTGTGGGTCCAGAATTGCGAAACATGAGGGCTTCTGGGCCAGGAGTGTGAGGACAAAAGTCTCTGAACACAAGCTAAACTTGGGCTTCAAGCCGAGGGCACGGCAGGTATACCTTGCAGATCTGAACCAATATCTCAAGCATCTGAAGTCACGGCGAGGATCAGACGTTGGCTCAGGTTGGAGTTTCTGTGCATGACTTCCCATTCATGAACTGAGCGGAGTATCAAGGCCATGGAGGTTTTCCCACGTTGGGAGTTGTGGGATGCCCCCTTCAATGATTCCTTATGCGGGACAATTGAGACCTGTTGGGCAGCTCCAGGTCATCCCATATGGAATGACTCCAGAGCACCGTTCGAGGATGGATGGAAGGGAAGCCCGCTTCGCATTCCAATTGTCTCCTAGCAAAAAGACAGTTGAGATCTGATGGCTCTGCTGGGGTGGCTGACTTTAAATGGACTTTCCTGAGGATGGGGCCTAATGGGTGTTTGTGTCCATGGTGGCCTTGAAATGGGGCGGTGGAACCGGGACCCTGAAGTATTCTCCTAAGCTTTTGACATAGCTCCCAGGCTCAAGTTTCCTTGAGACGAGATTTGTTCTGATGGGTGCCTCAGGAAACCCCCTATGCTGGAATTGGAATCCAGGCTTTTGAGGAGACATGCCTGTAACCAAAGCAATGGAACCTATGATGGTTCGGGTCCTGTCTGGTTCAATCTCCTTCTCTGGCTTCATCCATCTATGGTACGAGTGGAGGTGGATGCTCCGCTGGTGACAGACCGCCCATGTTTGTCCCGGGACCTACAATTTTGGGATGGCCTCGGGGAGTTTGGAGGGTTCTCCTAATTTGTATGATTTCGGACAATGGAATGGGCAGAATTCCCATGCATGGGGTAGGCACAGTCCGAATGTGTGGCTCAAGGGGCCCAAGCTTGGAGTGTGTGTGGCCCAGGACTTAGAGGACAGAAGTATGAAAACACAAACTCAGCTTAGGTTTGGGGACGTAGCTATGGCAGGCCCAATCTACAAACCATGAGAAGAACTCTTCAGGATATGAAGATAGAGCGAGTCTGAGGTGCTTGCTCAGGCTTTTGTCTCTGGATTTCGTATCAACAATGGCCTTGGAATGTGGGGAGACCCCATGGGCCATGGACGAATCTTCCTCTCTGTGGAATTTGCCCGGTCCCAATTGTTTTTTGTCAAGCTGTGGGATGGGAGGTCTCCTTTCAGATTTGTTACCTCAGGTGTCCCAACCAAAGAGAAATTCGAAAGCAGAGCCCTGGGGAAGAGTGAAGGGACAACCCAACCTATGGTTAAAAATTGGGGCCTAAAGGCATGGCAGGCCCAATATGCTGTCTCTTCATCCAGCCACTGAGGGGCCTTACTTGAAAAATGGGCTCAGGCTGAGGGTCACAATGTGTGTTTGTGACCAATGTGGCCCACGAGAATGGGCGGGGCCTCATGGACCACACTGGTTTCGACTACACTGAACTTTGGACAACATGCCAATCACAAGGATTCTTGCCATGGGGAAGGAGTTCTGATTTCTGCATCATTTCAACCCTGGGCAGTGGTTGGAGATAAGGTTAGGTTCTGAAGCCTGAAAACCGCAGTTGGGAAGAGATGACGACTTAAGGCCATTGCGATCTGATGTGCTCAGTGTGCAGTCAGCTCCCTGGGTGTTGGTCAGGAGGGTCGGGCTCAGGTTGTGTCAGACAGTGCATTAGTGCCCAGGTTAGACTATATAATTTGGGTATAGTCGAGTGCCGTGTAGGTTAATCCTCATTTGAGGTGCCTGGGCATCTCTTTAGGCAAGATATTATTTCTAGAGGGCAGGCAGAGTGCTGCATTGTGGGTTCGGAATTGCCAAACTTTAGGGCTTCTTGGCCAGGAGTGTGAGGACAGAAGTTTGAGAACACAAGCTAGACTTGGGCTTCAGGCCAAGGGTACGGCAGTTACCCCCTACACATCTGAACCAATATCTCAAGCATCTGAACTCAGAGCGAGGATCAGACGTTGGCTAGGGTTGGAGTTTCTGTGCATGACTGCCCTTCATGAATGAAGAGGAGTCTCAAGGCCATGGAGGTTTTCCCACGTTGGGAGTTGTGGGATGCCCCCTTGAAGGATTCCTTGTGCGGGACAATTGAGAACTGTTGGGCAGCTCCAGGACATCCCCTATGGAATGACTCCAGAGCATCGTTTGAAATGGAAGCCAAGGAGCCCGCCTCACATTCAATTGATTCCTAGCAACAAGACAGTTGAGATCTGATGGCTCTGCGGGAGCAACCCGGGTGGTTGAGTTGAAATGGACTTTCCTGAGGATGGGGCCTAGTTTGTGTTTGTGTCCATGAGGGACTTGGAATGGGTCGTGAGCCTGGAGATTGTGTGGGTCCAGGCTGTGGGCACAGAAGTCTAAAAACACAAACTCAGCTTATGAGTGTCGCCTAGGGTATGGGAGGCAGGATGTACAGCCCGAGAGGGAGCTCCTGGTCCTCAGAAAGAAGGGCGAGTGGGAGGAGTTCCTTCAGGGTTTTGTATCTGGATGTTGTGTCCGGGATACCGTGGATTGGAGGGGTGGCCTCAGGGACTGTGGACGAGTATCCCTCTCTGGGGATTTGTCCCAGCTCCCAAGAGTTTGGGGTCATTTTCTGGGAAGGGTGGAGTCGTGTTGTCTAGCTCATGGGTCTCTACAAGAAAGGGATTCCAGAGCTGAGCCCCAGGTACGGGCGGGGCGACTGGAAAACTCAAACACTGGTGAGGATTGGGTGCAGAGGGGCTTGGCAAGCCCCATATGCGGTCTCTTGGTCCAGGCCCTGACAGTCCTTTCTTTGACATGGGGCTCATGCTGAGGGTCACAGTGTGAATTTGTGCCCAAGCAGCACTCAAGTTTGGGGGTGGCATCAGGGACCATGAAGGTTTCTCCCACCCTGAAGGTGTGACTCCATGCCAAGAGCAAGCTTTACAGCCATGGGGAAGGAGGAGTTCTGTTTTGTGCTTGCAATACCCAGCTGTGTGGAGAATTGAGATAATGTCTAGGTTCACAATGCAGCACTCTGCCTGCCCTCTAGAAAAAATTTATTGCCGAATCAGCTGCCCAGGTACCTTAAATGAGGATAAACCTACACAGCACTCGACTTTACCCAAATTATTTAGTCTAACCTGGGCACTAATGCACTGTCAGACACAACCTGAGCCCAGACCTCATGGACAACACCCAGAAAGCTGACCGCACACTGAGCACATAAGACCTGCCATGGCCTTAGGTCATCATCTGTTCCCTACCTCAGTTTTCAGGCTTCAGAACCGAGACCTTATCTCCAATCACTGCCCAGGGGTGAGTGTGATGCAGAAATCAGAACTCCTCCTTACCCATGGCAAGAAACCTTGTGGTTGGCACGTTGTCCATCGTTCAGTGTAGGAGAAACCAGCATTCACCCTGAGGCCCCGCCCATTCTTGAGAGCGACGAGGGCATACACACGCATTGTGACCCTCAGCATGAGTCCTGTCCTCTAGTAAGTCCTCTCAGTGGCTGGACCATTAGATGTCATAATGGGCTTGACATGTCCCTAGGCCCCAACTTTTAATCAGATTTCTGATTGTCCATTTGCGGCTCCCCAGGGCTCTACTCTGGAATCCCTCCTTTGGTGGGACACCTGAGGTTAAAGAAGAAAACAACAACAACAAATAAACGGACTTCTACTTTCCCACAGAATGACCCCAAACTCTTTGTATTGGGCCAAACCACCAGAGAGTAAGACTCGTCCATTTCCCATGAAGTCACCCAGAAATTTCACGACCATGTGTGAAACGATATCCAGAGACAAAAACTTGAGCAAGAGCCTCACACTCGCCCTTTTCTCAAATCCCGAAGAGTTCTCCTCATGGTCTGTAGATCAGTCCTGCCATACATATGACCCGAAACATAAGGCGAGTTTGTGTTTTCAGACAACTGTCCAAACAGCCCTGGCCTACACAACCTACAGGCTCAGGCCCCTGGAGCCAAACCTGAGGACTGTACTTTCCCTCTCCCAGGGAATTGTGGGTCCCCATTCCAATGGCCACAACCCTTCTAATAGGTTAAACCCCCAAAGTCCCTGATCCATCTCAATTGTGGTGACTTCCCAGGAAAAACAGGGGCAATCTGAGCCCATCGGATCACCTAGCTGCACTCAGACCCAGAGACAGATGTCCCCAGAGGTAAAAAGGAAAGAACACGCCCCTAGGCACTAATCAGATCCATTGCTTTGGTTTCCAGGCATCTCTCCTCAGAAGCCTGGTGTTCAAAACCAGCATATGGCTGTTTCTTCACTCACCCATCAGAAAACATCTCATCTCCACATGGGAAACTTGCACGTTGGAGCTGTGTCAAAGCCTCTGTTTAGGAGAACTCTTCAGGGGCCCAGTGCCACCGATTCATTCAAGGTCTCAATACACACAAAAGCACATTAGGACCCATCCACAGGAGAATCTATTTCAACTCAGCCTCCTCGGTTGCTCCCCCAGATCCAGCAGATCTAACCTGTCTTGTTGGTAGGAGACAATTGGAATGCGGGGTGGGCTACCCAGCCATCCATCCTTAGAACCCTGCTCAGAATCATTGGCCTAGAGCCAAACAACAGGTCTCAATTGTCCTGCAGAAGACTCTCTGCAGTTTGGAGCTTCTCACAACTCCCATCGTGGGCAAACCCCGAAGGCCGCGCGATGCCACCCCTTCATGTAGGGGCCATCAGGGACACAAACTCCAACCTGAGCGATCGTCTGATCCTCGCCCTGACTTCAGATGCACGCGATCTCGATTCCGGTCTGTAGATTGTGCCTGCCAGTTCATCACCCAGAAACCTAAGCCTAGCTTGTGTTCTCAGACTTCTCTCGTCAGAATACTGGCCCACAAGCCCTCCATTTTGGCAATCCAGAACTACAATGCAGCACTCTGCCTGCCCTCCAGAAGAAAAACATTACCCTCCGGGACCAACCAGACACCCCAAATGAGGATCAACCTGCACCTATCTTGGCTGTACCCCAAATACATAGGCTGACCAGGGCACTAATGCCCTTTCTGACACAGCCTGATCCTGGACCACCTGGACCAACCAAGACAGCTGCCAGCACACTGAGCACATCACGCCGCCATTGCCTAATGTCATCATCTTTTCCCAACCTCGGTTTTCAGGCCTCAGAACCTAGGCCTTATCACCAATCACTGCCCAGGGTTGAACGTGATGCAGAAATCAGAACTCCTTCCCCATGGCAAGAAACCTTGTTTTTGGCATGTTGTCCAACATTCAATGTAGTTGAAATCAGTGTGGCCCTTGAGGCCCCGCCCATGCTCGCGAGTCACCTGGGTCACAAACACACATTGTGACCCTCAGCCTGAGCCCAGTCCTCATGTAACGCCTCTCAGTGGCTGGATGAAGAGATAGCATATTGGGCTTGCCATGCACCTAGGCCCCAACTTTTAACCATAGTTCGGGTTGTCCCCTCAGTCTTCCCCACGGCTTTTGTTTGGAATTCCTCTTTGTTGGGACACCTTAGGTAACAAAACTGAAAGGAGTCCTCCCATCCCACAGATTGACGAAAAACGATTGGAAATCGGGCCAAATACTCAGAGAGGAAGATTGGTCCATGGCCAATGAGGCCTCCCCGACATTCCATGGCCATCGCTGATACAAAATCCCGAGACAAAAGCCTGAGCAAGCGCCTCAGACTTGCACTTCCTTCATATCTTGAAGAGTTTTTCTCATGGTTTGTAGATCGGGCCTGCCATACCTACGTCCCCAAACCTAAGCTGAGTTTGGGTTTTCAGACTTCTGTCCTCAAAGTCCAGGGCCACACACCCTCTAGGCTGGGGCCCCTGGAGCCACACATTAGTACTGTGCCTACTTCATGCATGGGAATTCTGCTCATTCCATTGTCCAAAATCGTACAAATTAGGAGAAATCTCCAAAGTCCCTTAGGCCATCCCAATAGTGTAGGTCGCCCGGAACAAACAAGGGCTCTCTGAATCTAGCTGATAATCGACCTCGACTCATACCGTAGATGGATGTCCCCAGAGAAGAATATGGAACTAGACAGGACCCTAGGCCATAATGGGATCCATTGCTTTGGTTTACAGGCATGTCTCCTGAAAAGCCTGATTCCAATACAAGCATAGGGGTTTTCCTGAGGCACCCATCAAAACTCATCTGGTCTCCACAAGGAAACCTGTGTTGGGAGCCATGTCCAAAGATTAGAGGAGTACTTCAGGGTCCCGGTGCCACCGCCCCATTCCAAGGCCCTCATGGACACAAAAACACATTAGGACCCATCCTCAGGAAAGTCCATTCAAACTCAGCCACCGCGGTTTCTCCCGCAGAGCCATCAGATCTAAACTGTCATGTTGCTAGGAGACAATTGCAATGCGAGGCGGGCTTCCCAGGCATCAATCCTCGAAGGGTGCTCTGGATTCATTCCATATGGGATGTCCTGGAGCTGTCCAACAGGTCTCAAATGTCCTGCAGAAGGAATCCTTGAAGGGGGCATTCCACAACTCCCAACGTGGGAAAACCTCAATGGCCTCGAGATACTGCTCCCTTCATGAAGCGGCCGTCATGCACGAAAAATCGAACCTGAGCCAACGTCTGATCCTCGCTCTGACTTCAGATGCATGAGATATTGGTTCAGATCTGCAGGTGTTACCTGCTGTGCCCTGGCCCTGAAACCCATGTCTAGCTTGTCTTCTCAGACTTCCGTCCTCACACTCCTAACCCCGAAGCCATCAAGTTTGGCAATTCCGGACCCACAATGTAGCACCGTGCCTGCCCTCTAGAAAAAATTTATTGCCTAATGAGCTGCCCAGGTACCTTAAATGAGGATAAATTTACACAGAACTCGACTTTACCCAAACTATATTGTCTAACCTCGCACTAATGCACTGTCGGACACAACCTGAGCCCGGACCTCCTGACCAACACCCAGAAAGCTGACCACACACTGAGCACATAAGTCCCGCCAGGGCCTTAAATCATCATCTCTTCCCTACCTCAGTTTTCAGGCTTCAGAACCGAGACCTCATCTCCAATCACTGCCAAGGGGTGAGTGTGAGGCAGAAATCAGAAGTCCTCCTTACCCATGGCAAGAAACCTTGTGGTTGGCACATTGTACAATATTCAGTGTAGTTGAAACCAGCATTCACCCTGAAGTCCCGCCCATTCTTGAGTGCGACGAGGGCGTAAACACGCATTGTGATCCTGAGCATGAGTCCTGTCCTCTAGTAAGTCCTCTCAGTGGCTGGATCATTAGATGTCATAATGGGCTTGACATGTCCCTAGGCGCCAATTTTTAACCATATTTCTGATTGTCCAGTCGCCCTTCTCCAAGGCTCTACTCTGGAATCCCTCATTTGGTGGGACACCTGAGGTTAAAAAAGAAAACAACAACAACAACGACAAAACGGACTTCTTCCATCCCACAGAATGACCCCAAACTCTTTGGACGGGGCCAAACCACCAGAGAGTAAGACTCGTCCATTTCCCATGAAGTCACCCAGAAATTTCAGACCATGTGTGACACGATATCCAGAGACAAAAACTTGAGCAAGAGCCTCACCCTCGCCCTTTTATCAAATCCCGATGAGTTCTCCTCGTGGTCTGTAGATCAGTCCTGCCATACCTATGATCTGAAACATAAGCCGAGTTTGTGTTTTAGGACAACTGTACAAACAGCCCAGGCCTACACAACCTACAGGCTCAGGCCCCTGGAGCCAAACCTGAGGACTGTACTTGCCCTCTCCAAGGGAATTGTGTGTGCCCATTCCAATGGCCACAACCCTTCTAATAGGATAAACCTCCAAAGTCCCTGATCCATCTCACAAGTGGTGGCTTACCAGGAAAAACAGGGGCAATGTGAGCCCATCGGAGCACCTAACTGCACTCAGACCCATGGACAGATGTCCCCAGAGGTAAAAAGGAAAGAACAGGCCCCTAGGCACTAATCAGATCCATTGCTTTGGTTACCAGGCATCTCTCCTCAGAGGCCTGGAGTTCAAAACCAGCATATGGCTGTTCCTTCACTCACCCATCAGAAAACATCTCATCTACACATGAGAAACTTGCACGTTGGATCTGTGTCAAAGACTCTGTTTAGGAGAACCCTTCAAAGCCCCAGTGCCACCGCTTTATTCCAAGGTCTCCAAAGATACAAAAGCACATTTGGACCCAACCACAGGAGAGTCCATTTCAACTCAGCCTCCTCGGTTGCTTCCCCAGATCCAGCAGATCAACCTGTCTTGTTGCTAGGAGACAATTGGAATGCGAGGTGGGCTACCCAGCCATCCATTTTTAGAACCCTGCTCTGAATCATTGACCTGGCGACAAACAACAGGTCTCAATTGTCCTGCAGAAGACTCTATGCAGTTTGGAGCTTCTCACAACTCGCATCGTGGGAAAACCCCCGTGGCCTCGTGATGCACCCCCTTCATGAAGGGGACATCAGGGACAGAAACTCCAACCTGAGCGATCGGCTGACCCTCGCCCTGACTTCAGATGCACGAGATCTCGATTCCAGTCTGTAGATTGTGCCTGCCATGTCCTCACTCTGTAACCTAAGCCTAGCTTGTGTTCTCAGACTTCTGTACTCAGACTACTGGCCCACAAGCCCTCGATTTGGCAATCTATAACTACAATGCAGCACTCTGCCTGCCCTCCAGAAGAAAAACATAGCCCCCTGGGGCTACCCAGTAACCCCAAGTGAGAATCAACCTGCACCTACCTTGGCTGTACCCCAAATAATTACGCTGACCATGGCACTAATGCCCTTTCTGACACAGCCTGAGCCTGGACCTCCTGGCCCCATCCAGACAGCTGTCCGCACACTGAGCACATCGAGCCGCCATGGCCTTAGGTCGTCATCTCTTCCCAACCTCGGTTTTCAGGTTTCAGAACCTAGACCTTATCTCCAATCACTCCCCAGGGTTTTACGTGATGCAGAAATCAGAACTCCTTCCCCATGGCAAGAAAACTTGTAGTTGGCATGTAGTCTAAAGTTCAGTGTAGTTGAAACCAGTGTGGCTCATGAAGCCCCGCCCATGCTCGCGGGCCACATAGGTCACAAACCCACATTGTGACCCTCAGGCTGAGCCCAGTCCTCAAATAAGGCCTCTCAGTGGCTGGATGAAGAGATAGCCTATTTGGCTTGCCATGCCCCTAGTCCCCAATTTTTAACCATGTTCGGTTTGTCCCTTCAGTCTTCCCCACGGCTTTGCTTTGGAATTCCTCTTTTGGTGGGAAACCTGAGGTAACAAAACTGAAAGGAGTCCTCCCAGCCCACAGATTGAAGAAAAACAATTGTGAATCGGGCCAAATCCTCAGAGAGGAGGATTCATCCATGGCCCATGAGGCATCCCCGACATTCCATGGCCATCGCTGATACAAAATCCAGAGACAAAAGCCTCAGCAAGCGCCTCAGACTCGCTCTATATTCAAATCTTATGAGTTCTTATGGTTTGTAGATTGGGCCTGCCATACCCACGACCCTAAACCAAAGCTGAGTTTGAGTTTGCCCCTGAGGCAACTCCTACCCTGAACGGCCACTGTGAACGCAACACCCAGAGACAAAAGCCTGAGCGAATGCCTCTCACTTGCCCTCCTTTGATATCCAGACGATCTCCCCTCACGGACTGGAGATCATGCCTGCCATTACCTTGGCCCCTAGCTATGCCAAGTTTGCTTTTTCAGACATCTGTCCCCACAGCCCTGGCAAACACAGCCTCTAGGCTGGGTCCCCTGGAGCCATACCACAGGACCGTGCCTGCTCTCTCCTGGGAATCTGTGCCCATTCCTTTGGCCACACACCTCCAGAATATGAGAAACCTCAAGGCCCCTGATGACATCCCACTACTGGGAGCCTCCCTGGACACACAAGGGCATTCGGACACAAGCTGAGCAGCTACCTCCACGAAGGCATGCACACAGATGTCAACAGAGATAGAAGGTTGAGACGGACAGGCCCTTAGGCCCTATTCTCAACTCTTGCTTTGGTTTCCAGGTGTCACTCCTCAGAGACTTTGGTTCGAAGAACAGGATATGGGGCTTTCCTGAGGCACTGAAGAGAACTCCTCTCGTCTCCACATGGGAAGCTTCCTTGTTGGAGCTGTGTCAAACACCTCAGGTTGGAGAATCCTACAGAGTCCCTGAGCCACCTCCATGTTACAAGGTCTCCCAGTCCACCAACCTACAGTAGGACTCATCTTCAGGAGAGTCCATTTCAACTCTCCCCTCTGGGTAGCTCACCCTGAAGCCCGCAGAAGGAGCTGCCTTGTCCTGACTAAAGAGTGGGAATATGAGGTAGCGTTCCCAGGCATCCATGCTTAGACAACTGCTCTCGAGTCCTTCCGTATGGGGCCTCCTGGAACCATCCAATAGGACTCGACTGTCGTGCAGAAGGAAACCTTGAGGTTTGGAGTAGTTCACAAATCCCATCCTAGGCAAACCTCCTTGGAATCATGAAGCCCCCACACCCTTCAGGAAGAGGCCATGCTGGACAAAAACTCTAGCCTGAGGCACGTCTCATAGTTGACATGACCTCAGTGCAGGCGATCTCGATTCAGCCTCTGCAGAGTGGGCCTGCCTTGCCCTCGGTCCCAAACCTCACGCTAGCTTGTGTTTTCAGACTTCCTTCCTCACATTCCTGGCAAACAAGCCCTCCGGACTAGGACCTCCAGAACCACAACCCAGCCCAGTGTCTGCCCAACGGAAGAAAAACGTTTCCCTGTGGGGCTCTCCAGAAAACCCAGATGAGGATCAACCTGTTCGGGCCTCGACGGTACCCGAACTGGATAGGCTGCTCTGGGCACTCATGCTCTGTCTGACACAGCCTGAAGCCAGAAGTCCGGACAGAAAAGGAGACAGCAGGCCGCACACCCAGCACTTCGGACACGCCATGGTCTTATGCCGTGACCGATTCCTAACCTTGTTTTTCAGATATCTGAACCTAGACATTATATCAATTCTGCACACAGCTAGGTATCGCAAGCACAAAACAGAACTCCTCCTTCCCCATGGCTGTAAAGCTTGCTCTTGGCATGGAGTCACACCTTCAGGGTGGGAGAAACCTTCATGGTCCCTGATGCCACCCAAAACTTGATGCTGCTTGGGCACAAATTCACACTGTGACCCTCAGCATGAGCCCCATGTCAAAGAAAGGCCTGTCAGGGCCTGGACCAAGAGCCCGCATATGGGGCTTGCCAAGCCCCTCTGCACCCAATCCTCACCAGTGTTTGAGTTTTCCAGTCGCCCCGCCCGTACCTGGGGCTCAGCTCTGGAATCCCTTTCTTGTAGAGACCCATGAGCTAGACAACACGACTCCACCCTTCCCAGAAAATGACCCCAAACTCTTGGGAGCTGGGACAAATCTCCAGAGATGTATACTCGTCCACAGTCCCTGAGGCCACCTCTCCAATCCACGGCTATCCCGGAAACAACATCCAGAGACAAAAGCCTGAAGGAATGCCTCCCACTCGCCCTTGTTTCAGAGGCCCAAGAGCTCCCTCTCGGGCTGTCATCCGGCCTGCCATACCCTAGGCGCCACTCATAAGCTGAGATTGTGTTTCCAGACTTCTGTGCCCACAGCATGGACCCACACAACCTCAAGACTAGGGCCTCTGGAGCCACAGCGAAAGATTGTGCCTGCCCTCCCCAAGGAAAGTGTGCCCAATCCATTGACCACAACCCTACAGGTTAGGGAAAAGCTCCAAGGCCCCTGAGGCCATCAATAGTGTAGGCCACCCTGGACTAAGAGGGGCTCTCTGACACCAGCGGAGCACCTATCTCCACTTAGACTCTCAGACAGTGTCCCCAGAGACAGAAGGTAGAAATGGACAGGCCCCCAGGCCCTAATCTGAACCCTAGCTCTGGTTTCCATGTGTCCGTCCTCAGAGGACTGTTTTCGTAGTCCAGCACACGGGGCTTTTCTGAGGCACCAAACCAAACCTCTCTCGTCTCCACATGGGGAGCTCTTACTGGGGATGTATCTAAACCTTCAGGTAGGAGAGTTTCGCAGGGCCACTGAACCACCAGCACATTCTAAGGTCTCCAAGGACCCAAACGGACATTATGACGCATCATCAGGAGAGGCCATTTCAACTCAGCCTCCTGGGTAGCGTGCCCCAGAGGCAGCAGATCAAACTTATCTTGTCGCTAATGGCCAATGGGAATGCGAGGCAGGCTGTACAGGGATCCGTCCTTCAAACCCTGCTCTCCAGTCCTTCCGTATGGTATGTCCTGGAGCCATGCAACAGGACTCGAATGTCCCGCAGAAGGAAACCTTGTGGTTTGGGGCAACCTCCCAACTCAGCGTGGGAAAACTTCCTTGGCCTCATGAGGCCCCCGCTACATGAAGGTGCCATCATGGACACATACTCCAGCCTCAGCCAATGTCTGATCCTCAGCCTGACTTCAGATGCAGGAGATTTTGATTCAGCCTCTGCAGAGTGGGCCTGCTCTGCCCTTGGCTCCAATCCTCACCCTAGCTTGTGTTTTCAGACTTCCGTCCTCACACTCCTGGCCCACAAACCCTCCCTCCTGGGAATTCTGGGGGCCACAATGAAGCACTCTGCCTGCCTCCCAGAAGAAAAACATTGTCTCTGGTGCTGCCCAGAGACCCCAAATGAGGAACAATCTGCTTGGCCCTCGGCAACACCCCAATTGCATAGGCTACCTTAAACACCGGTGCTCTGTCGCAAATAGCCTGAGCCAAGACCTTCCAACAGACACCGACACAGCTGGCTGCACACCCAGCACATTGGACCCGCCACTGCCTTAGGCCACCATCCATTCCCAACCTGGGTTTTCAGTCATCGGAACCTAGAACTTATCTCCAATCCCTGCACAGTGGGGAACCTGATGCACAAGGCAGAACCCCTCCTTCCCCATGGCAAGAAACCTTGCTGCTGGCAGTGAGTCAAACCTTCAGTGTAGGAGAAAACAGCATGGCCCATGAGGCCACGCCCATGCGTGAGGGCTGCCTTGGGCACAAACACACATGGTGACCTTCATCGTGAGTACCTTATTCAAGTAACGCTTCTCAGTCACTGTACCAAGAGCCTGCATATGTGGCTTGCCATGCACATAGGCACCCAGGACTAACTAGATGGTGTGTATTCCAGTTGAGGGAGGCCACTGCTGTGCTCTAGAGTCCCTCTCCTGGGGGGTCCCCTGTGGCAGAAAACAGTACTCTTCCCTTCCCACAGAATGAACCCAAACACTTGGGAGCTTGGACAATCCCCCGAGAGGAAGGCTCTTCCTCGCCCCGGAAGCAACCCCTACCCTGAACGGCCACTGTGAACGCAACAGCCAGAGACAAATGCCTGAGCGACTGCCTCGAACTTGCCCTCCTTTGATATCCAGAGGATCTCGCCTCACGGACTGGAGATCAGGCCTGCCATTACCTTGGTTTCTAGCTGAGCCAAGTTTGCTTTTTCAGACATCTGTTCCCACAGCCCGGGCAAACACAGCCTCTAGGCTGTGTCCTCTGGAGCCATACAACAGGACCGTGCCTGGTCTCTCCTGGGAAACTGTGCCCATTATTTGGCCACACACCTCCAGAATATGAGAAACTTCAAGGCCCCCGAGGACATCCCACTACTGGGAGCCTCCCTGGAAACAAAGGGGCATTTGGACACAAGCTGAGCAGCTACCTCCATGAAGGCATGCACACAGCTGTCAACAGAGATAGAAGGTTGAGCCTGACAGGCCCTTAGGCCCTAATCTCAACATTTGCTTTGGTGTCCAGGTGTCAATCCTTAGAGCCTTTGTTTGAAAAACAGGATATGGGGCTTTCCTGAGGCACTGAACAGAACTCCTCTCGTCTCCACATGGGAAGCTTCCTTGTTGGAGCCGTGTCAAACACCTCATGTTGGAGAATTCTGCAGAGTCCCTGAGCCACCTCCACATTCCAAGGTCTCCCAGGCCACCAAGCCACAGTAGGACTCATCTTCAGGAGAGTCCATTTCAACTCTCTCCTCTGGGTAGCTACCCAGGAGCCCACAGATTGAGCCTGCCTTGTCCTGGTTAAAGAGTGGGAATATGAGGTGACGTTCCCAGGCATCCATGCTTAGACACCTGCTCTCGAGTCTTTCGTATGGGGCCTCCTGGAACCATCCAATAGGACTCGACTGTCATGCAGAAGGAAACCTTGAGGTGGGAGTAGTTCACAAAACCCATCGTAGGCAAAGCTCCCTGGCCTCACGAAGCCCCCACACCCTTCAGGAAGAGGCCATGCTGGACAAAAACTCTAGACTGAGGGACGTCTCATAGTTGACATGACCTCAGTGCAGGAGATCTCGATTCAGCCTCTGCAGAGTGGGCCTGCCGTGCCCTCGGTCCCAAAACTCACGCTAGCTAGTGTTTTCAGATTTCCTTCCTCACACTCCTGGCAAACAAGCCCTCCGGACTAGGAACTCCAGAACCACAACCCAGGTTGGTGTCTTCCCAACAGAAGAAAAACATTTCCCTGTGGGGCTCTGCAGAAAGCCAGATGAGGATCAACCTGCTCGGGCCTCGACGGTACCCGAACTGGATAGGCTGATTTGGGCACTCATGCTCTGTCTGACATAGCCTAAAGCCAGACGTCCAGACAGACAAGGAGAGAGCTGGCCGCACAACCAGCACTTCGGACACGCCATGGTCTTATGCCGTCACCTCTTCCTAACCTTGGTTTTCAGATATCTGAACCTAGACATTATATCAATTCTCCACACAGCTAGGTATCGCAAGCACAAAACAGAACTCCTCCTTACCCATGGTGTAAAGCTTGCTCTTGGCATGGTGTCACACCTTCAGGGTGGGAGAAACCTTCATGGCCCCTCATGCCACGCCCAAACTTGAGTGCTGCTTGGACACAAATTCACACTGTGACCCTCAGCATGAGCCCCATGTCAAAGAAAGGCCTGTTGGGGACTGGACCAAGAGACCGCATGGGGGCTTGCCAAGACCCTATGCACCCAATCCTCACCAGTGTTTGAGATTTCCAGTCGCCCCGCCCGTACCTGGGGCTCTGCTCTGGATTCCCTTCTTGAAGAGACCCATGAGCCAGACAACACGACTCCACCCTTCCCACAAAATAACCCCAAACTCTTGGGAGCTGGGAAAAATCCCCAGAGATGGATACTCGTCCACAGTCCCTGAGGCCACCTCTCCAATCCACGGCTATCCCGGACACAACTTCCAGAGACAAAAGCCTGAAGGAATGCCTCCCACTCGCCCTTGTTTCAGAGGCCCAAGAGCTCCCTCTCGGGCTGTCATCCGGCCTGCCATACCCTAGGCGCCACTCATAAGCTGAGATTGTGTTTCCAGTCTTCTGTGCCCACAGCATGGATCCACACATCCTCCAGGCTAGGGCCTCTGGAGCCACAGCGAAAGATTGTGCCTGCCCTCCCCAAGGAAAGTGTGCCCAATCCATTGACCACAACCCTACAGGTTAGGGAAAAGCTCCAAGGCCCCTGAGGCCATCAATATTGTAGGCCACCCTGGACTAAGAGGGGCTCTCTGACACCAGTGGAGCAACTATCTCCACTTAGACTCTCAGACAATGTCCCCAGAGACAGAAGGTTGAAATGGACAGGCCCCCAGGCCCTAATCTGAACCCTAGCTCTGGTTTCCATGTGTCCGTCCTCAGAGGACTGTTTTCGTAGTCCAGCACACGGGGCTTTTCTGAGGCACCAAACCAAACCTCTCTCGTCTCCACAGGGGGAGCTTTCTTACTGGGGATGTATCAAACCCTTCAGGTAGGAGAGTTCCGCAGGGCCACTGAACCACCAGCACATTCCAAGGTCTCCATGGACCCAAACAGACATTATGACGCATCCTCAGGAGAGGCCATTTCAACTCAGCCTCCTGGGTAGCGTGCCCCAGAGGCAGCAGATCAAACATTTCTTGTCGCTAATGGCCAATGGGAATGCGAGGCAGGCTGTACAGGGATCCTTCCTTCGAACCCTGCTCTCCAGTCCTTCCGTATCCTATGTCCTGGAGCCATGCAACAGGACTCGAATGTCCCGCAGAAGGAAACCTTGTGGTTTGGGGCAACCTCCCAACTCAGCGTGGGAAAACTTCCTTGGCCTCATGAGGCCCCCGCTTCATGAAGGTGCCATCATGGACCCATACTCCAGACTCAGCCAATATCTGATCCTCAGCCGGACTTCAGATGCAGGAGATTTTGATTCAGCCTCTGCAGAGTGGGCCTGCTCTGCCCTTGGCTCCAATCCTCACCTTGGCTTGTGTTTTAAGACTGCTCTCCTCACACTCCTGGCCTACCAACCCTCACTTCTCGGAATTCTGGGGCCACAAGGAAGCACTCTGCCTGCCTCCCAGGAGAAAAACATTGTCTCTGGTGCTGCCCAGCAACACCAAATGAGCATCAAACTTCTTGGCCCTCAGGCAACACCCCAATTGCTTAGGCTACCTTAAACACTGATGCTCTGTCGCAAATAGCATGAGCCCAGACCTTCCAACAGACACCGACACAGCTGGCTGCACACCCAGCACATTGGACCCGCCACTGCCTTAGGCCACCATCCATTCCCAACCTGGGTTTTCAGTCATCGGAACCTAGACCTTATCTCCAATCCCTGCACAGTGGGGAACCTGATGCACAAGGCAGAACCCCTCCTTCCCCATGGCAAGAAACCTTGCTGCTGGCAGTGAGTCAAACCTTCAGTGTAGGAGAAAACGGCAAGGCCCATGAGGCCACGCCCATGCGTGAGGGCTGCCTTGGGCACAAACTCAAATGGTGACCTTCATCGTGAGTACCTTATTCAAGTAACGCCTCTCAGTGACTGTACCAAGAGCCTGCATATGTGGCTTGCCATGCACATAGGCACCCAGGACTAACTAGATGGTGTGTATTCCAGTTGAGGGAGGCCACTGCTGTGCTCTAGAGTCCCTCACCTGGGGGGTCCCCTGTGGCAGAAAACAGTACTCTTCCCTTCCCACAGAATGAACCCAAACACTTGGGAGCTTGGACAAACCCCCGAAAGGAAGGCTCTTCCTCGCCCCGGAAGCAACCCCTACCCTGAACGGCCACTGTCAACGCAACACCCAGAGACAAAAGCCTGAGAGACTGCTTCGCACTTGCCCTCCTTTGATACGCAGAAGATCTCCCCTCACAGACTGGAGATCAGGCCTGCCATTACCTTGGCCTCTAGCTGAGCCAAGTTTGCTTTTTCAGACATCTGTTCCCACAGCCCGGGCAAACACAGCCTCTAGGTTGGGTCCTCTGGAGCCATACAACAGGACCGTGCCTGCTCTCTCCTGGGAAACTGTGTCCATTCCTTTGGCCACACACCTCCAGAATATGAGAAACTTCAAGGCCCCCGAGGACATCCCAATACTGGGAGCCTCACTGGAAACAAAGGGGCATTTGGACACAAGCTGAGCAGCTACCTCCATGAATGCATGCACACAGCTGTCAACAGAGATAGAAGGTTGAGCCGGACAGGCCCTTAGGCCCTAATCTCAACACTTGCTTTGGTGTCCATGTGTCAATCCTTAGAGGCTTTGGTTCGAAAAACAGGATATGGGGCTTTCCTGAGGCACTGAACAGAACTCCTCTCGTCTCCACCTGGGAAGCTTCCTTGTTGGAGCCGTGTCAAACACCTCAGGTTGGAGAATCCTGCAGAGTCCCTGAGCCACCTCTACATTCCAAGGTCTCCCAGGCCACCAGCCACAGTAGGACTCATCTTCAGGAGAGTCCATTTCAACTCTCTCCTCTGGGTAGCTAACCCAGGAGCCCACAGACTGAGCCTGCCTTGTCCTGGTTAAAGATTGGGAATATGCGGTTGCGTTCACAGGCATCCGTGCTTAGACACCTGCTCTCGAGTCTTTCCGTATGGGGCCTCCTGGAACCATCCAATAGGACTCGACTGTCATGCAGAAGGAAACCTTGAGGTGTGGAGTAGTTCACAAAACCCATCGTAGGCAAAGCTCCCTGGCCTCACGAAGCCCCCACACCCTTCAGGAAGAGGCCATGCTGGACAAAAACTCTAGACTGAGGCACGTCTCATAGTTGACATGACCTCAGTGCAAAAGATCTCGATTCAGCCTCTGCAGTGTGGGCCTGCCGTGCCCTCGGTCCCAAACCTCACGCTAGCTTGTGTTTTCAGACTTCCTTCCTCACACTCCTGGCAAACAAGCCCTCCGGACTAGGAACTCCAGAACCACAACCCAGGTTGGTGTCTGCCCAATGGAAGAAAAACATTTCCCTGTGGGGCTCTCCAGAAAGCCCAGATGAGGATCAATTTGCTCGGGCCTCGACGGTACCCGAACTGGATAGGCTGCTCTGGGCACTCATGCTCTGTCTGACATAGCCTGAAGCCAGACGTCCAGACAGACAAGAAGACAGCTGGCCGCACACCCAGCACTTCGGACACGCCATGGTCTTATGCCGTCACCTCTTCCTAACCTTGGTTTTCAGATATCTGAACCTAGACATTATATCAATTCTGCACACAGCTAGGTATCGCAAGCACAAAACAGAACTCCTCCTTCCCCATGGCTGTAAAGCTTGCTCTTGGCATGGTGTCACACCTTCAAGGTGGGAGAAACCTTCATGGCCTCTCATGCCACGCCCAAACTTGAGTGCTGCTTGGGCACAAATTCACACTGTGACCCTCAGCATGAGCCCCATGTCAAAGAAAGGCCTTTCGGGGCCTGGACCAAGAGCCCGCATTGGGGCTTGCCAAGCCCCTATGCACCCAATCCTCACCAGTATTTGAGATTTCCAGTCTCCCCGCCCGTACCTGGGGCTCTGCTCTGGATTCCCTTCTTGTAGAGACCCATGAGCCAGACAACACGACTCCACCCTTCCCACAAAATAACCCCAAACTCTTGGGAGCTGGGAAAAATCCCCAGAGATGGATACTCGTCCACAGTCCCTGAGGCCACCTCTCCAATCCACGGCTATCCCGGACACAACATCCAGAGACAAAAGCCTGAAGGAATGCCTCCCACTCGCCCTTGTTTCAGAGGCCCAAGAGCTCCCTCTCGGGCTGTCATCCGGCCTGCCATACCCTAGGCGCCACTCATAAGCTGAGATTGTGTTTCCAGTCTTCTGTGCCCACAGCATGGATCCACACATCCTCCAGGCTAGGGCCTCTGGAGCCACAGCGAAAGATTGTGCCTGCCCTCCCCAAGGAAAGTGTGCCCAATCCATTGACCACAACCCTACAGGTTAGGGAAAAGCTCCAAGGCCCCTGAGGCCATCAATATTGTAGGCCACCCTGGACTAAGAGGGGCTCTCTGACACCAGCGGAGCAACTATCTCCACTTAGACTCTCAGACAATGTCCCCAGAGACAGAATGTTGAAATGGACAGGCCCCCAGGCCCTAATCTGAACCCTAGCTCTGGTTTCCATGTGTCCGTCCTCAGAGGACTGTTTTCGTAGTCCAGCACACGGGGCTTTTCTGAGGCACCAAACCAAACCTCTCTCGTCTCCACAGGGGGAGCTTTCTTACTGGGGATGTATCAAACCCTTCAGGTAGGAGAGTTCCGCAGGGCCACTGAACCACCAGCACATTCCAAGGTCTCCATGGACCCAAACAGACATTATGACGCAGCCTCAGGAGAGGCCATTTCAACTCAGCCTCCTGGGTAGCGTGCCCCAGAGGCAGCAGATCAAACATTTCTTGTCGCTAATGGCCAATGGGAATGCGAGGCAGGCTGTACAGGATCCATCCTTCGAACTCTGCTCTCCAGTCCTTCCGTATCCTATGTCCTGGAGCCATGCAACAGGACTCGAATGTCCCGCAGAAGGAAACCTTGTGGTTTGGGGCAACCTCCCAACTCAGCGTGGGAAAACTTCCTTGGCCTCTTGAGGCCCCCGCTTCATGAAGGTGCCATCTTGGACACATACTCCAGCCTCAGCCAATGTCTGATCCTCAGCCTGACTTCAGATGCAGGAGATTTTGATTCAGCCTCTGCAGAGTGGGCCTGCTCTGCCCTTGGATCCAATCCTCACCCTAGCTTGTGTTTTAAGAATGCTCTCCTCACACTCCTGGCCTACAAACCCTCCCTCCTGGGAATTCTGGGACCACAATGAAGCACTCTGCCTGCCTCCCAGGAGAAAAACATTGTCTATGGTGGTGCCCAGAGACCCCAAATGAGGATCAAACTGCTTGGCCCTCGGCAACACCCCAATTGCTTAGGCTTCCTTAAACACTGATGCTGTCGCAAATAACCTGAGCCCAGACCTTCCAACAGACACTGACACAGCTGGCTGCACATTCAGCACATTGGACCCGCCACTGCCTTAGGCCACCATCCATTCCCAACCTGGGTTTTCAGTCATCGGAACCTAGACCTTATCTCCAATCCCTGCACAGTGGGGAACCTGATGCACAAGGCAGAACCCCTCCTTCCCCATGGCAAGAAACCTTGCTGCTGGCAGTGAGTCAAACCTTCAGTGTAGGAGAAAACAGCATGGCCCATGAGGCCACGCCCATGCGTGAGGGCTGCCTTGGGCACAAACACACATGGTGACCCTCATCGTGAGTACCTTATTCAAGTAACGCCTCTCAGTGACTGTACCAAGAGCCTGCATATGTGGCTTGCCATGCACATAGGCACCCAGGACTAACTAGATGGTGTGTATTCCAGTTGAAGGAGGCCACTGCTGTGCTCTAGAGTCCCTCTCCTGGGGGGTCCCCTGTGGCAGAAAACAGTACTCTTCCCTTCCCACAGAATGAACCCAAACACTTGGGAGCTTGGACAATCCCCCGAGAGGAAGGCTCTTCCTCGCCCCGGAAGCAACCCCTACCCTGAACGGCCACTGTCAACGCAACACCCAGAGACAAAAGCCTGAGCGACTGCCTCGCACTTGCCTTCCTTTGATATCCAGAGGATCTCCCCTCACGGACTGGAGATCAGGCCTGCCATTACCTTGGCCTCTAGCTGAGCCAAGTTTGCTTTTTCAGACATCTGTTCCCACAGCCAAGGCAAACACAGCCTCTAGGCTGGGTCCTCTGGAGCCATACCACAGGACCGTGCCTGCTCTCTCCTGGGAAACTGTGTCCATTCCTTTGGCCACACACCTCCAGAATATGAGAAACTTCAAAGCCCCCGAGGACATCCCACTACTGGGAGCCTCCTGGAAACAAAAGGGCATTTGGACACAACCTGAGCAGCTACCTCCACGAAGGCATGCACACAGCTGTCAACAGAGATAGAAGGTTGAGCCGGACAGGCCCTTAGGCCCTAATCTCAACACTTGCTTTGGTGTCCATGTGTCAATCCTTAGAGGCTTTGGTTCGAAAAACAGGATATGGGGCTTTCCTGAGGCACTGAACAGAACTCCTCTCGTCTCCACATGGGAAGCTTCCTTGTTGGAGCCGTGTCAAACACCTCAGGTTGGAGAATCCTGCAGAGTCCCTGAGCCACCTCTACATTCCAAGGTCTCCCAGGCCACCAGCCACAGTAGGACTCATCTTCAGGAGAGTCCATTTCAACTCTCCCCTCTGGGTAGCTAACCCAGGAGCCCACAGATTGAGCCTGCCTTGTCCTGGTTAAAGATTGGGAATATGCGGTTGCGTTCCCAGGCATCCATGCTTAGACACCTGCTCTCGAGTCTTTCCGTATGGGGCCTCCTGGAACCATCCAATAGGACTCGACTGTCATGCAGAAGGAAACCTTGAGGTGTGGAGTAGTTCACAAAACCCATCGTAGGCAAAGCTCCCTGGCCTCACGAAGCCCCCACACCCTTCAGGAAGAGGCCATGCTGGACAAAAACTCTAGACTGAGGCACGTCTCATAGTTGACATGACCTCAGTGCAGGAGATCTCGATTCAGCCTCTGCAGAGTGGGCCTGCCGTGCCCTCGGTCCCAAACCTCACGCTAGCTTGTGTTTTCAGACTTCCTTCCTCACACTCCTGGCAAACAAGCCCTCCGGACTAGGAACTCCAGAACCACAACCCAGGTTGGTGTCTGCCCAACGGAAGAAAAACATTTCCCTGTGGGGCTCTCCAGAAAGCCCAGATGAGGATCAACCTGCTCGGGCCTCGATGGTACCCGAACTGGATAGGCTGCTCTGGGCACTCATGCTCTGTCTGACATAGCCTGAAGCCAGACGTCCAGACAGACAAGAAGACAGCTGGCCGCACACCCAGCACTTCGGACACGCCATGGTCTTATGCCGTCACCTCTTCCTAACCTTGGTTTTCAGATATCTGAACCTAGACATTATATCAATTCTCCACACAGCTAGGTATCGCAAGCACAAAACAGAACTCCTCCTTCCCCATGGCTGTAAAGCTTGCTCTTGGCATGGTGTCACACCTTCAAGGTGGGAGAAACCTTCATGGCCTCTCATGCCACGCCCAAACTTGAGTGCTGCTTGGGCACAAATTCACACTGTGACCCTCAGCATGAGCCCCATGTCAAAGAAAGGCCTTTCGGGGCCTGGACCAAGAGCCCGCATTGGGGCTTGCCAAGCACCTATGCACCCAATCCTCACCAGTATTTAAGATTTCCAGTCTCCCCGCCCGTACCTGGGGCTCTGCTCTGGATTCCCTTCTTGTAGAGACCCATGAGCCAGACAACACGACTCCACCCTTCCCACAAAATAACCCCAAAATCTTGGGAGCTGGGAAAAATCCCCAGAGATGGATACTCGTCCACAGTCCCTGAGGCCACCTCTCCAATCCACGGCTATCCCGGACACAACTTCCAGAGACAAAAGCCTGAAGGAATGCCTCCCACTCGCCCTTGTTTCAGAGGCCCAAGAGCTCCCTCTCGGGCTGTCATCCGGCCTGCCATACCCTAGGCGCCACTCATAAGCTGAGATTGTGTTTCCAGTCTTCTGTGCCCACAGCATGGATCCACACATCCTCCAGGCTAGGGCCTCTGGAGCCACAGCGAAAGATTGTGCCTGCCCTCCCCAAGGAAAGTGTGCCCAATCCATTGACCACAACCCTACAGGTTAGGGAAAAGCTCCAAGGCCCCTGAGGCCATCAATAGTGTAGGCCACCCTGGACTAAGAGGGGCTCTCTGACACCAGTGGAGCAACTATCTCCACTTAGACTCTCAGACAATGTCCCCAGAGACAGAAGGTTGAAATGGACAGGCCCCCAGGCCCTAATCTGAACCCTAGCTCTGGTTTCCATGTGTCCGTCCTCAGAGGACTGTTTTCGTAGTCCAGCACACGGGGCTTTTCTGAGGCACCAAACCAAACCTCTCTCGTCTCCACAGGGGGAGCTTTCTTACTGGGGATGTATCAAACCCTTCAGGTAGGAGAGTTCCGCAGGGCCACTGAACCACCAGCACATTCCAAGGTCTCCATGGACCCAAACAGACATTATGACGCATCCTCAGGAGAGGCCATTTCAACTCAGCCTCCTGGGTAGCGTGCCCCAGAGGCAGCAGATCAAACATTTCTTGTCGCTAATGGCCAATGGGAATGCGAGGCAGGCTGTACAGGGATCCATCCTTCGAACCCTGCTCTCCAGTCCTTCCGTATCCTATGTCCTGGAGCCATGCAACAGGACTCGAATGTCCCGCAGAAGGAAACATTGTGGTTTGGGGCAACCTCCCAACTCAGCGTGGGAAAACTTCCTTGGCCTCATGAGGCCCCCGCTTCATGAAGGTGCCATCATGGACACATACTCCAGCCTCAGCCAATGTCTGATCCTCAGCCTGACTTCAGATGCAGGAGATTTTGATTCAGCCTCTGAAGAGTGGGCCTGCTCTGCCCTTGGATCCAATCCTCACCCTATCTTGTGTTTTAAGAATGCTCTCCTCACACTCCTGGCCTACAAACCCTCCCTCCTTGGAATTCTGGGGCCACAATGAAGCACTCTGCCTGCCTCCCAGGAGAAAAACATTGTCTATGGTGGTGCCCAGAGACCCCAAATGAGGATCAAACTGCTTGGCCCTCGGCAACACCCCAATTGCTTAGGATACCTTAAACACTGATGCTCTGTCGCAAATAGCCTGAGCCCAGACCTTCCAACAGACACCGACACAGCTGGCTGCACACCCAGCACATTGGACCCGCCACTGCCTTAGGCCACCATCCATTCCCAACCTGGGTTTTCAGTCATCGGAACCTAGACCTTATCTCCAATCCCTGCACAGTGGGGAACCTGATGCACAAGGCAGAACCCCTCCTTCCCCCTGGCAAGAAACCTTGCTGCTGGCAGTGAGTCAAACCTTCAGTGTAGGAGAAAACAGCATGGCCCATGAGGCCACGCCCATGCGTGAGGGCTGCCTTGGGCACAAACACACATGGTGACCCTCATCGTGAGTACCTTATTCAAGTAACGCCTCTCAGTGACTGTACCAAGAGCCTGCATATGTGGCTTGCCATGCACATAGGCACCCAGGACTAACTAGATGGTGTGTATTCCAGTTGAAGGAGGCCACTGCTGTGCTCTAGAGTCCCTCTCCTGGGGGGTCCCCTGTGGCAGAAAACAGTACTCTTCCCTTCCCACAGAATGAACCCAAACACTTGGGAGCTTGGACAATCCCCCGAGAGGAAGGCTCTTCCTCGCCCCGGAAGCAACCCCTACCCTGAACGGCCACTGTCAACGCAACACCCAGAGACAAAAGCCTGAGCGACTGCCTCGAACTTGCCTTCCTTTGATATCCAGAGGATCTCCCCTCACGGACTGGAGATCAGGCCTGCCATTACCTTGGCCTCTAGCTGAGCCAAGTTTGCTTTTTGAGACATCTGTTCCCACAGCCAAGGCAAACACAGCCTCTAGGCTGGGTCCTCTGGAGCCATACCACAGGACCGTGCCTGCTCTCTCCTGGGAAACTGTGTCCATTCCTTTGGCCACACACCTCCAGAATATGAGAAACTTCAAGGCCCCCGAGGACATCCCACTACTGGGAGCCTCCTGGAAACAAAAGGGCATTTGGACACAACCTGAGCAGCTACCTCCACGAAGGCATGCACACAGCTGTCAACAGAGATAGAAGGTTGAGCCGGACAGGCCCTTAGGCCCTAATCTCAACACTTGCTTTGGTGTCCATGTGTCAATCCTTAGAGGCTTTGGTTCGAAAAACAGGATATGGGGCTTTCCTGAGGCACTGAACAGAACTCCTCTCGTCTCCACATGGGAAGCTTCCTTGTTGGAGCCGTGTCAAACACCTCAGGTTGGAGAATCCTGCAGAGTCCCTGAGCCACCTCCACATTCCAAGGTCTCCCAGGCCACCAGCCACAGTAGGACTCATCTTCAGGAGAGTCCATTTCAACTCTCCCCTCTGGGTAGCTAACCCAGGAGCCCACAGATTGAGCCTGCCTTTTCCTGGTTAAAGATTGGGAATATGCGGTTGCGTTCACAGGCATCCATGCTTAGACACCTGCTCTCGAGTCTTTCCGTATGGGGCCTCCTGGAACCATCCAATAGAACTCGACTGTCATGCAGAAGGAAACCTTGAGGTGTGGAGTAGTTCACAAAACCCATCGTAGGCAAAGCTCCCTGGCCTCACGAAGCCCCCACACCCTTCAGGAAGAGGCCATGCTGGACAAAAACTCTAGACTGAGGCACGTCTCATAGTTGACATGACCTCAGTGCAGGAGATCTCGATTCAGCCTCTGCAGAGTGGGCCTGCCGTGCCCTCGGTCCCAAACCTCACGCTAGCTTGTGTTTTCAGACTTCCTTCCTCACACTCCTGGCAAACAAGCCCTCCGGACTAGGAACTCCAGAACCACAACCCAGGTTGGTGTCTGCCCAACGGAAGAAAAACATTTCCCTGTGGGGCTCTCCAGAAAGCCCAGATGAGGATCAACCTGCTCGGGCCTCGACGGTACCCGAACTGGATAGGCTGCTCTGGGCACTCATGCTCTGTCTGACATAGCCTGAAGCCAGACGTCCAGACAGACAAGAAGACAGCTGGCCGCACACCCAGCACTTCGGACACGCCATGGTCTTATGCCGTCACCTCTTCCTAACCTTGGTTTTCAGATATCTGAACCTAGACATTATATCAATTCTCCACACAGCTAGGTATCGCAAGCACAAAACAGAACTCCTCCTTACCCATGGCTGTAAAGCTTGCTCTTGGCATGGTGTCACACCTTCAAGGTGGGAGAAACCTTCATGGCCTCTCATGCCACGCCCAAACTTGAGTGCTGCTTGGGCACAAATTCACACTGTGACCCTCAGCATGAGCCCCATGTCAAAGAAAGGCCTTTCGGGGCCTGGACCAAGAGCCCGCATTGGGGCTTGCCAAGCACCTATGCACCCAATCCTCACCAGTATTTAAGATTTCCAGTATCCCCGCCCGTACCTGGGGCTCTGCTCTGGATTCCCTTCTTGTAGAGACCCATGAGCCAGACAACACGACTCCACCCTTCCCACAAAATAACCCCAAACTCTTGGGAGCTGGGAAAAATCCCCAGAGATGGATACTCGTCCACAGTCCCTGAGGCCACCTCTCCAATCCACCGCTATCCCGGACACAACTTCCAGAGACAAAAGCCTGAAGGAATGCCTCCCACTCGCCCTTGTTTCAGAGGCCCAAGAGCTCCCTCTCGGGCTGTCATCCGGCCTGCCATACCCTAGGCGCCACTCATAAGCTGAGATTGTGTTTCCAGTCTTCTGTGCCCACAGCATGGATCCACACATCCTCCAGGCTAGGGCCTCTGGAGCCACAGCGAAAGATTGTGCCTGCCCTCCCCAAGGAAAGTGTGCCCAATCCATTGACCACAACCCTACAGGTTAGGGAAAAGCTCCAAGGCCCCTGAGGCCATCAATATTGTAGGCCACCCTGGACTAAGAGGGGCTCTCTGACACCAGTGGAGCAACTATCTCAACTTAGACTCTCAGACAATGTCCCCAGAGACAGAAGGTTGAAATGGACAGGCCCCCAGGCCCTAATCTGAACCCTAGCTCTGGTTTCCATGTGTCCGTCCTCAGAGGACTGTTTTCGTAGTCCAGCACACGGGGCTTTTCTGAGGTACCAAACCAAACCTCTCTCGTCTCCACAGGGGGAGCTTTCTTACTGGGGATGTATCAAACCCTTCAGGTAGGAGAGTTCCGCAGGGCCACTGAACCACCAGCACATTCCAAGGTCTCCATGGACCCAAACAGACATTATGACGCATCCTCAGGAGAGGCCATTTCAACTCAGCCTCCTGGGTAGCGTGCCCCAGAGGCAGCAGATCAAACATTTCTTGTCGCTAATGGCCAATGGGAATGCGAGGCAGGCTGTACAGGGATCCATCCTTCGAACCCTGCTCTCCAGTCCTTCCGTATCCTATGTCCTGGAGCCATGCAACAGGACTCGAATGTCCCGCAGAAGGAAACCTTGTGGTTTGGGGCAACCTCCCAACTCAGCGTGGGAAAACTTCCTTGGCCTCATGAGGCCCCCGCTTCATGAAGGTGCCATCATGGACACATACTCCAGCCTCAGCCAATGTCTGATCCTCAGCCTGACTTCAGATGCAGGAGATTTTGATTCAGCCTCTGCAGAGTGGGCCTGCTCTGCCCTTGGCTCCAATCCTCACCCTATCTTGTGTTTTAAGAATGCTCTCCTCACACTCCTGGCCTACAAACCCTCCCTACTTGGAATTCTGGGGCCACAATGAAGCACTCTGCCTGCCTCCCAGGAGAAAAACATTGTCTATGGTGGTGCCCAGAGACCCCAAATGAGGATCAAACTGCTTGGCCCTCGGCAACACCCCAATTGCTTAGGCTACCTTAAACACTGATGCTCTGTCGCAAATAACCTGAGCCCAGACCTTCCAACAGACACCGACACAGCTGGCTGCACACCCAGCACATTGGACCCGCCACTGCCTTAGGCCACCATCCATTCCCAACCTGGGTTTTCAGTCATCGGAACCTAGACCTTATCTCCAATCCCTGCACAGTGGGGAACCTGATGCACAAGGCAGAACCCCTCCTTCCCCCTGGCAAGAAACCTTGCTGCTGGCAGTGAGTCAAACCTTCAGTGTAGGAGAAAACAGCATGGCCCATGAGGCCACGCCCATGCGTGAGGGCTGCCTTGGGCACAAACACACATGGTGACCCTCATCGTGAGTACCTTATTCAAGTAACGCCTCTCAGTGACTGTACCAAGAGCCTGCATATGTGGCTTGCCATGCACATAGGCACCCAGGACTAACTAGATGGTGTGTATTCCAGTTGAAGGAGGCCAGTGCTGTGCTCTAGAGTCCCTCTCCTGGGGGGTCCCCTGTGGTAGAAAACAGTACTCTTCCCTTCCCACAGAATGAACCCAAACACTGGGGAGCTTGGACAATCCCCCGAGAGGAAGGCTCTTCCTCGCCCCGGAAGCAACCCCTACCCTGAACGGCCACTGTCAACGCAACACCCAGAGACAAAAGCCTGAGCGACTGCCTCGCACTTGCCTTCCTTTGATATCCAGAGGATCTCCCCTCACGGACTGGAGATCAGGCCTGCCATTACCGTGGCCTCTAGCTGAGCCAAGTTTGCTTTTTCAGACATCTGTTCCCACCGCCCGGGCCAACACAGCCTCTAGGCTGGGTCCTCTGGAGCCATACCACAGGACCTTGCCTGCTCTCTCCTGGGAAACTGTGTCCATTCCTTTGGCCACACACCTCCAGAATATGAGAAACTTCAAGGCCCCCGAGGACATCCCACTACTGGGAGCCTCCTGGAAACAAAAGGGCATTTGGACACAACCTGAGCAGCTACCTCCACGAAGGCATGCACACAGCTGTCAACAGAGATAGAAGGTTGAGCCGGACAGGCCCTTAGGCCCTAATCTCAACACTTGCTTTGGTGTCCATGTGTCAATCCTTAGAGGCTTTGGTTCGAAAAACAGGATATGGGGCTTTCCTGAGGCACTGAACAGAACTCCTCTCGTCTCCACATGGGAAGCTTCCTTGTTGGAGCCGTTTCAAACACCTCAGGTTGGAGAATCCTGCAGAGTCCCTGAGCCACCTCCACATTCCAAGGTCTCCCAGGCCACCAGCCACAGTAGGACTCATCTTCAGGAGAGTCCATTTCAACTCTCTCCTCTGGGTAGCTAACCGAGGAGCCCACAGATTGAGCCTGCCTTGTCCTGGTTAAAGATTGGGAATATGCGGTTGCGTTCACAGGCATCCGTGCTTAGACACCTGCTCTCGAGTCTTTCCGTATGGGGCCTCCTGGAACCATCCAATAGGACTCGACTGTCATGCAGAAGGAAACCTTGAGGTGTGGAGTAGTTCACAAAACCCATCGTAGGCAAAGCTCCCTGGCCTCACGAAGCCCCCACACCCTTCAGGAAGAGGCCATGCTGGACAAAAACTCTAGACTGAGGCACGTCTCATAGTTGACATGACCTTAGTGCAGGAGATCTCGATTCAGCCTCTGCAGAGTGGGCCTGCCGTGCCCTCGGTCCCAAACCTCACGCTAGCTTGTGTTTTCAGACTTCCTTCCTCACACTCCTGGCAAACAAGCCCTCCGGACTAGGAACTCCAGAACCACAACCCAGGTTGGTGTCTGCCCAACGGAAGAAAAACATTTCCCTGTGGGGCTCTCCAGAAAGCCCAGATGAGGATCAACCTGCTCGGGCCTCGACGGTACCCGAACTGGATAGGCTGCTCTGGGCACTCATGCTCTGTCTGACATAGCCTGAAGCCAGACGTCCAGACAGACAAGAAGACAGCTGGCCGCACACCCAGCACTTCGGACACGCCATGGTCTTATGCCGTCACCTCTTCCTAACCTTGGTTTTCAGATATCTGAACCTAGACATTATATCAATTCTGCACACAGCTAGGTATCGCAAGCACAAAACAGAACTCCTCCTTCCCCATGGCTGTAAAGCTTGCTCTTGGCATGGTGTCACACCTTCAAGGTGGGAGAAACCTTCATGGCCTCTCATGCCACGCCCAAACTTGAGTGCTCCTTGGGCACAAATTCACACTGTGAACCTCAGCATGAGCCCCATGTCAAAGAAAGGCCTTTCGGGGCCTGGACCAAGAGCCCGCATTGGGGCTTGCCAAGCCCCTATGCACCCAATCCTCACCAGTATTTGAGATTTCCAGTCTCCCCGCCCGTACCTGGGGCTCTGCTCTGGATTCCCTTCTTGAAGAGACCCATGAGCCAGACAACACGACTCCACCCTTCCCACAAAATAACCCCAAACTCTTGGGAGCTGGGAAAAATCCCCAGAGATGGATACTCGCCCACAGTCCCTGAGGCCACCTCTCCAATCCACGGCCATCCCGGTCACAACATCCAGAGACAAAAGCCTGAAGGAATGCCTCCCACTCGCCCTTGTTTCAGAGGCCCAAGAGCTCCCTCTCGGGCTGTCATCCGGCCTGCCATACCCTAGGCGCCACTCATAAGCTGAGATTGTGTTTCCAGTCTTCTGTGCCCACAGCATGGATCCACACATCCTCCAGGCTAGGGCCTCTGGAGCCACAGCGAAAGATTGTGCCTGCCCTCCCCAAGGAAAGTGTGCCCAATCCATTGACCACAACCCTACAGGTTAGGGAAAAGCTCCAAGGCCCCTGAGGCCATCAATAGTGTAGGCCACCCTGGACTAAGAGGGGCTCTCTGACACCAGCGGAGCAACTATCTCCACTTAGACTCTCAGACAATGTCCCCAGAGACAGAAGGTTGAAATGGACAGGCCCCCAGGCCCTAATCTGAACCTTAGCTCTGGTTTCCATGTGTCCGTCCTCAGAGGACTGTTTTCGTAGTCCAGCACACGGGGCTTTTCTGAGGCACCAAACCAAACCTCTCTCGTCTCCACAGGGGGAGCTTTCTTACTGGGGATGTATCAAACCCTTCAGGTAGGAGAGTTCCGCAGGGCCACTGAACCACCAGCACATTCCAAGGTCTCCATGGACCCAAACAGACATTATGACGCATCCTCAGGAGAGGCCATTTCAACTCAGCCTCCTGGGTAGCGTGCCCCAGAGGCAGCAGATCAAACATTTCTTGTCGCTAATGGCCAATGGGAATGCGAGGCAGGCTGTACAGGGATCCATCCTTCGAACCCTGCTCTCCAGTCCTTCCGTATCCTATGTCCTGGAGCCATGCAACAGGACTCGAATGTCCCGCAGAAGGAAACCTTGTGGTTTGGGGCAACCTCCCAACTCAGCGTGGGAAAACTTCCTTGGCCTCATGAGGCCCCCGCTTCATGAAGGTGCCATCATGGACACATACTCCAGCCTCAGCCAATGTCTGATCCTCAGCCTGACTTCAGATGCAGGAGATTTTGATTCAGCCTCTGCAGAGTGGGCCTGCTCTGCCCTTGGCTCCAATCCTCACCCTAGCTTGTGTTTTAAGAATGCTCTCCTCACACTCCTGGCCTACAAACCCTCCCTCCTGGGAATTCTGGGGCCACAATGAAGCACTCTGCCTGCCTCCCAGGAGAAAAACATTGTCTATGGTGGTGCCCAGAGACCCCAAATGAGGATCAAACTGCTTGGCCCTCGGCAACACCCCAATTGCTTAGGCTACCTTAAACACTGATGCTCTGTCGCAAATAACCTGAGCCCAGACCTTCCAACAGACACCGACACAGCTGGCTGCACACCCAGCACATTGGACCCGCCACTGCCTTAGGCCACCATCCATTCCCAACCTGGGTTTTCAGTCATCGGAACCTAGACCTTATCTCCAATCCCTGCACAGTGGGGAACCTGATGCACAAGGCAGAACCCCTCCTTCCCCATGGCAAGAAACCTTGCTGCTGGCAGTGAGTCAAACCTTCAGTGTAGGAGTAAACAGCATGGCCCATGAGGCCACGCCCATGCGTGAGGGCTGCCTTGGGCACAAACACACATGGTGACCCTCATCGTGAGTACCTTATTCAAGTAACGCCTCTCAGTGACTGTACCAAGAGCCTGCATATGTGGCTTGCCATGCACATAGGCACCCAGGACTAACTAGATGGTGTGTATTCCAGTTGAAGGAGGCCACTGCTGTGCTCTAGAGTCCCTCTCCTGGGGGGTCCCCTGTGGCAGAAAACAGTACTCTTCCCTTCCCACAGAATGAACCCAAACACTGGGGAGCTTGGACAATCCCCCGAGAGGAAGGCTCTTCCTCGCCCCGGAAGCAACCCCTACCCTGAACGGCCACTGTCAACGCAACACCCAGAGACAAAAGCCTGAGCGACTGCCTCGCACTTGCCTTCCTTTGATATCCAGAGGATCTCCCCTCACGGACTGGAGATCAGGCCTGCCATTACCTTGGTTTCTAGCTGAGCCAAGTTTGCTTTTTGAGACATCTGTTCCCACAGCCCGGGCAAACACAGCCTCTAGGCTGGGTCCTCTGGAGCCATACCACAGGACCTTGCCTGCCTTCTCCTGGGAAACTGTGTCCATTCCTTTGGCCACACACCTCCAGAATATGAGAAACTTCAAGGCCCCCGAGGACATCCCACTACTGGGAGCCTCCTGGAAACAAAAGGGCATTTGGACACAACCTGAGCAGCTACCTCCACGAAGGCATGCACACAGCTGTCAACAGAGATAGAAGGTTGAGCCAGACAGGCCCTTAGGCCCTAATCTCAACACTTGCTTTGGTGTCCATGTGTCAATCCTTAGAGGCTTTGGTTCGAAAAACAGGATATGGGGCTTTCCTGAGGCACTGAACAGAACTCCTCTCGTCTCCACCTGGGAAGCTTCCTTGTTGGAGCCGTTTCAAACACCTCAGTTTGGAGAATCCTGCAGAGTCCCTGAGCCACCTCCACATTCCAAGGTCTCCCAGGCCACCAGCCACAGTAGGACTCATCTTCAGGAGAGTCCATTTCAACTCTCTCCTCTGGGTAGCTAACCCAGGAGCCCACAGATTGAGCCTGCCTTGTCCTGGTTAAAGATTGGGAATATGCGGTTGCGTTCACAGGCATCCGTGCTTAGACACCTGCTCTCGAGTCTTTCCGTATGGGGCCTCCTGGAACCATCCAATAGGACTCGACTGTCATGCAGAAGGAAACCTTGAGGTGTGGAGTAGTTCACAAAACCCATCGTAGGCAAAGCTCCCTGGCCTCACGAATCCCCCACACCCTTCAGGAAGAGGCCATGCTGGACAAAAACTCTAGACTGAGGCACGTCTCATAGTTGACATGACCTCAGTGCAGGAGATCTCGATTCAGCCTCTGCAGAGTGGGCCTGCCGTGCCCTCGGTCCCAAACCTCACGCTAGCTTGTGTTTTCAGACTTCCTTCCTCACACTCCTGGCAAACAAGCCCTCCGGACTAGGAACTCCAGAACCACAACCCAGGTTGGTGTCTGCCCAACGGAAGAAAAACATTTCCCTGTGGGGCTCTCCAGAAAGCCCAGATGAGGATCAACCTGCTCGGGCCTCGATGGTACCCGAACTGGATAGGCTGCTCTGGGCACTCATGCTCTGTCTGACATAGCCTGAAGCCAGACGTCCAGACAGACAAGAAGACAACTGGCCGCACACCCAGCACTTCGGACACGCCATGGTCTTATGCCGTCACCTCTTCCTAACCTTGGTTTTCAGATATCTGAACCTAGACATTATATCAATTCTGCACACAGCTAGGTATCGCAAGCACAAAACAGAACTCCTCCTTCCCCATGGCTGTAAAGCTTGCTCTTGGCATGGTGTCACACCTTCAAGGTGGGAGAAACCTTCATGGCCTCTCATGCCACGCCCAAACTTGAGTGCTGCTTGGGCACAAATTCACACTGTGACCCTCAGCATGAGCCCCATGTCAAAGAAAGGCCTTTCGGGGCCTGGACCAAGAGCCCGCATTGGGGCTTGCCAAGCCCCTATGCACCCAATCCTCACCAGTATTTGAGATTTCCAGTCTCCCCGCCCGTACCTGGGGCTCTGCTCTGGATTCCCTTCTTGAAGAGACCCATGAGCCAGACAACACGACTCCACCCTTCCCACAAATAACCCCAAACTCTTGGGAGCTGGGAAAAATCCCCAGAGATGGATACTCGTCCACAGTCCCTGAGGCCACCTCTCCAATCCACGGCTATCCCGGACACAACATCCAGAGACAAAAGCCTGAAGGAATTCCTCCCACTCGTCCTTGTTTCAGAGGCCCAAGAGCGCACTCTCGGGCTGTCATCCGGCCTGCCATACCCTAGGCGCCACTCATAAGCTGAGATTGTGTTTCCAGTATTCTGTGCCCACAGCATGGATCCACACATCCTCCAGGCTAGGGCCTCTGGAGCCACAGCGAAAGATTGTGCCTGCCCTCCCCAAGGAAAGTGTGCCCAATCCATTGACCACAACCCTACAGGTTAGGGAAAAGCTCCAAGGCCCCTGAGGCCATCAATAGTGTAGGCCACCCTGGACTAAGAGGGGCTCTCTGACACCAGCGGAGCAACTATCTCCACTTAGACTCTCAGACAATGTCCCCAGAGACAGAAGGTTGAAATGGACTGGCCCCCAGGCCCTAATCTGAACCTTAGCTCTGGTTTCCATGTGTCCGTCCTCAGAGGACTGTTTTCGTAGTCCAGCACACGGGGCTTTTCTGAGGCACCAAACCAAACCTCTCTCGTCTCCACAGGGGGAGCTTTCTTACTGGGGATGTATCAAACCCTTCAGGTAGGAGAGTTCCGCAGGGCCACTGAACCACCAGCACATTCCAAGGTCTCCATGGACCCAAACAGACATTATGACGCATCCTCAGGAGAGGCCATTTCAACTCAGCCTCCTGGGTAGCGTGCCCCAGAGGCAGCAGATCAAACATTTCTTGTCGCTAATGACCAATGGGAATGCGAGGCAGGCTGTACAGGGATCCATCCTTCGAACCCTGCTCTCCAGTCCTTCCGTATCCTATGTCCTGGAGCCATGCAACAGGACTCGAATGTCCCGCAGAAGGAAACCTTGTGGTTTGGGGCAACCTCCCAACTCAGCGTGGGAAAACTTCCTTGGCCTCATGAGGCCCCCGCTTCATGAAGGTGCCATCATGGACACATACTCCAGCCTCAGCCAATGTCTGATCCTCAGCCTGACTTCAGATGCAGGAGATTTTGATTCAGCCTCTGCAGAGTGGGCCTGCTCTGCCCTTGGCTCCAATCCTCACCCTAGCTTGTGTTTTAAGAATGCTCTCCTCACACTCCTGGCCTACAAACCCTCCCTCCTGGGAATTCTGGGGCCACAATGAAGCACTCTGCCTGCCTCCCAGGAGAAAAACATTGTCTATGGTGGTGCCCAGAGACCCCAAATGAGGATCAAACTGCTTGGCCCTCGGCAACACCCCAATTGCTTAGGCTACCTTAAACACTGATGCTCTGTCGCAAATAACCTGAGCCCAGACCTTCCAACAGACACCGACACAGCTGGCTGCACACCCAGCACATTGGACCCGCCACTGCCTTAGGCCACCATCCATTCCCAACCTGGGTTTTCAGTCATCGGAATCTAGACCTTATCTCCAATCCCTGCACAGTGGGGAACCTGATGCACAAGGCAGAACCCCTCCTTCCCCATGGCAAGAAACCTTGCTGCTGGCAGTGAGTCAAACCTTCAGTGTAGGAGAAAACAGCATGGCCCATGAGGCCACGCCCATGCGTGAGGGCTGCCTTGGGCACAAACACACATGGTGACCCTCATCGTGAGTACCTTATTCAAGTAACGCCTCTCAGTGACTGTACCAAGAGCCTGCATATGTGGCTTGCCATGCACATAGGCACCCAGGACTAACTAGATGGTGTGTATTCCAGTTGAAGGAGGCCACTGCTGTGCTCTAGAGTCCCTCTCCTGGGGGGTCCCCTGTGGCAGAAAACAGTACTCTTCCCTTCCCACAGAATGAACCCAAACACTGGGGAGCTTGGACAATCCCCCGAGAGGAAGGCTCTTCCTCGCCCCGGAAGCAACCCCTACCCTGAACGGCCACTGTCAACGCAACACCCAGAGACAAAAGCCTGAGCGACTGCCTCGCACTTGCCTTCCTTTGATATCCAGAGGATCTCCCCTCACGGACTGGAGATCAGGCCTGCCATTACCTTGGTTTCTAGCTGAGCCAAGTTTGCTTTTTGAGACATCTGTTCCCACAGCCCGGGCAAACACAGCCTCTAGGCTGGGTCCTCTGGAGCCATACCACAGGACCTTGCCTGCCTTCTCCTGGGAAACTGTGTCCATTCCTTTGGCCACACACCTCCAGAATATGAGAAACTTCAAGGCCCCCGAGGACATCCCACTACTGGGAGCCTCCTGGAAACAAAAGGGCATTTGGACACAACCTGAGCAGCTACCTCCACGAAGGCATGCACACAGCTGTCAACAGAGATAGAAGGTTGAGCCAGACAGGCCCTTAGGCCCTAATCTCAACACTTGCTTTGGTGTCCATGTGTCAATCCTTAGAGGCTTTGGTTCGAAAAACAGGATATGGGGCTTTCCTGAGGCACTGAACAGAACTCCTCTCGTCTCCACCTGGGAAGCTTCCTTGTTGGAGCCGTTTCAAACACCTCAGTTTGGAGAATCCTGCAGAGTCCCTGAGCCACCTCCACATTCCAAGGTCTCCCAGGCCACCAGCCACAGTAGGACTCATCTTCAGGAGAGTCCATTTCAACTCTCTCCTCTGGGTAGCTAACCCAGGAGCCCACAGATTGAGCCTGCCTTGTCCTGGTTAAAGATTGGGAATATGCGGTTGCGTTCACAGGCATCCGTGCTTAGACACCTGCTCTCGAGTCTTTCCGTATGGGGCCTCCTGGAACCATCCAATAGGACTCGACTGTCATGCAGAAGGAAACCTTGAGGTGTGGAGTAGTTCACAAAACCCATCGTAGGCAAAGCTCCCTGGCCTCACGAAGCCCCCACACCCTTCAGGAAGAGGCCATGCTGGACAAAAACTCTAGACTGAGGCACGTCTCATAGTTGACATGACCTCAGTGCAGGAGATCTCGATTCAGCCTCTGCAGAGTGGGCCTGCCGTGCCCTCGGTCCCAAACCTCACGCTAGCTTGTGTTTTCAGACTTCCTTCCTCACACTCCTGGCAAACAAGCCCTCCGGACTAGGAACTCCAGAACCACAACCCAGGTTGGTGTCTGCCCAACGGAAGAAAAACATTTCCCTGTGGGGCTCTCCAGAAAGCCCAGATGAGGATCAACCTGCTCGGGCCTCGACGGTACCCGAACTGGATAGGCTGCTCTGGGCACTCATGCTCTGTCTGACATAGCCTGAAGCCAGACGTCCAGACAGACAAGAAGACAACTGGCCGCACACCCAGCACTTCGGACACGCCATGGTCTTATGCCGTCACCTCTTCCTAACCTTGGTTTTCAGATATCTGAACCTAGACATTATATCAATTCTGCACACAGCTAGGTATCGCAAGCACAAAACAGAACTCCTCCTTCCCCATGGCTGTAAAGCTTGCTCTTGGCATGGTGTCACACCTTCAAGGTGGGAGAAACCTTCATGGCCTCTCATGCCACGCCCAAACTTGAGTGCTGCTTGGGCACAAATTCACACTGTGACCCTCAGCATGAGCCCCATGTCAAAGAAAGGCCTTTCGGGGCCTGGACCAAGAGCCCGCATTGGGGCTTGCCAAGCCCCTATGCACCCAATCCTCACCAGTATTTGAGATTTCCAGTCTCCCCGCCCGTACCTGGGGCTCTGCTCTGGATTCCCTTCTTGAAGAGACCCATGAGCCAGACAACACGACTCCACCCTTCCCACAAATAACCCCAAACTCTTGGGAGCTGGGAAAAATCCCCAGAGATGGATACTCGTCCACAGTCCCTGAGGCCACCTCTCCAATCCACGGCTATCCCGGACACAACATCCAGAGACAAAAGCCTGAAGGAATTCCTCCCACTCGTCCTTGTTTCAGAGGCCCAAGAGCGCACTCTCGGGCTGTCATCCGGCCTGCCATACCCTAGGCGCCACTCATAAGCTGAGATTGTGTTTCCAGTATTCTGTGCCCACAGCATGGATCCACACATCCTCCAGGCTAGGGCCTCTGGAGCCACAGCGAAAGATTGTGCCTGCCCTCCCCAAGGAAAGTGTGCCCAATCCATTGACCACAACCCTACAGGTTAGGGAAAAGCTCCAAGGCCCCTGAGGCCATCAATAGTGTAGGCCACCCTGGACTAAGAGGGGCTCTCTGACACCAGCGGAGCAACTATCTCCACTTAGACTCTCAGACAATGTCCCCAGAGACAGAAGGTTGAAATGGACTGGCCCCCAGGCCCTAATCTGAACCTTAGCTCTGGTTTCCATGTGTCCGTCCTCAGAGGACTGTTTTCGTAGTCCAGCACACGGGGCATTTCTGAGGCACCAAACCAAACCTCTCTCGTCTCCACAGGGGGAGCTTTCTTACTGGGGATGTATCAAACCCTTCAGGTAGGAGAGTTCCGCAGGGCCACTGAACCACCAGCACATTCCAAGGTCTCCATGGACCCAAACAGACATTATGACGCATCCTCAGGAGAGGCCATTTCAACTCAGCCTCCTGGGTAGCGTGCCCCAGAGGCAGCAGATCAAACATTTCTTGTCGCTAATGACCAATGGGAATGCGAGGCAGGCTGTACAGGGATCCATCCTTCGAACCCTGCTCTCCAGTCCTTCCGTATCCTATGTCCTGGAGCCATGCAACAGGACTCGAATGTCCCGCAGAAGGAAACCTTGTGGTTTGGGGCAACCTCCCAACTCAGCGTGGGAAAACTTCCTTGGCCTCATGAGGCCCCCGCTTCATGAAGGTGCCATCATGGACACATACTCCAGCCTCAGCCAATGTCTGATCCTCAGCCTGACTTCAGATGCAGGAGATTTTGATTCAGCCTCTGCAGAGTGGGCCTGCTCTGCCCTTGGCTCCAATCCTCACCCTAGCTTGTGTTTTAAGAATGCTCTCCTCACACTCCTGGCCTACAAACCCTCCCTGCTGGGAATTCTGGGGCCACAATGAAGCACTCTGCCTGCCTCCCAGGAGAAAAACATTGTCTATGGTGGTGCCCAGAGACCCCAAATGAGGATCAAACTGCTTGGCCCTCGGCAACACCCCAATTGCTTAGGCTACCTTAAACACTGATGCTCTGTCGCAAATAACCTGAGCCCAGACCTTCCAACAGACACCGACACAGCTGGCTGCACACCCAGCACATTGGACCCGCCACTGCCTTAGGCCACCATCCATTCCCAACCTGGGTTTTCAGTCATCGGAACCTAGACCTTATCTCCAATCCCTGCACAGTGGGGAACCTGATGCACAAGGCAGAACCCCTCCTTCCCCTTGGCAAGAAACCTTGCTGCTGGCAGTGAGTCAAACCTTCAGTGTAGGAGAAAACAGCATGGCCCATGAGGCCACGCCCATGCGTGAGGGCTGCCTTGGGCACAAACACACATGGTGACCCTCATCGTGAGTACCTTATTCAAGTAACGCCTCTCAGTGACTGTACCAAGAGCCTGCATATGTGGCTTGCCATGCACATAGGCACCCAGGACTAACTAGATGGTGTGTATTCCAGTTGAAGGAGGCCACTGCTGTGCTCTAGAGTCCCTCTCCTGGGGGGTCCCCTGTGGCAGAAAACAGTACTCTTCCCTTCCCACAGAATGAACCCAAACACTGGGGAGATTGGACAATCCCCCGAGAGGAAGGCTCTTCCTTGCCCCGGAAGCAACCCCTACCCTGAACGGCCACTGTCAACGCAACACCCAGAGACAAAAGCCTGAGCGACTGCCTCGCACTTGCCTTCCTTTGATATCCAGAGGATCTCCCCTCACGGACTGGAGATCAGGCCTGCCATTACCTTGGTTTCTAGCTGAGCCAAGTTTGCTTTTTCAGACATCTGTTCCCACAGCCCGGGCAAACACAGCCTCTAGGCTGGGTCCTCTGGAGCCATACCACAGGACCTTGCCTGCCTTCTCCTGGGAAACTGTGTCCATTCCTTTGGCCACACACCTCCAGAATATGAGAAACTTCAAGGCCCCCGAGGACATCCCACTACTGGGAGCCTCCTGGAAACAAAAGGGCATTTGGACACAACCTGAGCAGCTACCTCCACGAAGGCATGCACACAGCTGTCAACAGAGATAGAAGGTTGAGCCGGACAGGCCCTTAGGCCCTAATCTCAACACTTGCTTTGGTGTCCATGTGTCAATCCTTAGAGGCTTTGGTTCGAAAAACAGGATATGGGGCTTTCCTGAGGCACTGAACAGAACTGCTCTCGTCTCCACATGGGAAGCTTCCTTGTTGGAGCCGTTTCAAACACCTCAGGTTGGAGAATCCTGCAGAGTCCCTGAGCCACCTCCACATTTCAAGGTCTCCCAGGCCACCAGCCACAGTAGGACTCATCTTCAGGAGAGTCCATTTCAACTCTCTCCTCTGGGTAGCTAACCCAGGAGCCCACAGATTGAGCCTGCCTTGTCCTGGTTAAAGATTGGGAATATGCGGTTGCGTTCACAGGCATCCGTGCTTAGACACCTGCTCTCGAGTCTTTCCGTATGGGGCCTCCTGGAACCATCCAATAGGACTCGACTGTCATGCAGAAGGAAACCTTGAGGTGTGGAGTAGTTCACAAAACCCATCGTAGGCAAAGCTCCCTGGCCTCACGAAGCCCCCACACCCTTCAGGAAGAGGCCATGCTGGACAAAAACTCTAGACTGAGGCACGTCTCATAGTTGACATGACCTCAGTGCAGGAGATCTCGATTCAGCCTCTGCAGAGTGGGCCTGCCGTGCCCTCGGTCCCAAACCTCACGCTAGCTTGTGTTTTCAGACTTCCTTCCTCACACTCCTGGCAAACAAGCCCTCCGGACTAGGAACTCCAGAACCACAACCCAGGTTGGTGTCTGCCCAACGGAAGAAAAACATTTCCCTGTGGGGCTCTCCAGAAAGCCCAGATGAGGATCAACCTGCTCGGGCCTCGACGGTACCCGAACTGGATAGGCTGCTCTGGGCACTCATGCTCTGTCTGACATAGCCTGAAGCCAGACGTCCAGACAGACAAGAAGACAACTGGCCGCACACCCAGCACTTCGGACACGCCATGGTCTTATGCCGTCACCTCTTCCTAACCTTGGTTTTCAGATATCTGAACCTAGACATTATATCAATTCTGCACACAGCTAGGTATCGCAAGCACAAAACAGAACTCCTCCTTCCCCATGGCTGTAAAGCTTGCTCTTGGCATGGTGTCACACCTTCAAGGTGGGAGAAACCTTCATGGCCTCTCATGCCACGCCCAAACTTGAGTGCTGCTTGGGCACAAATTCACACTGTGACCCTCAGCATGAGCCCCATGTCAAAGAAAGGCCTTTCGGGGCCTGGACCAAGAGCCCGCATTGGGGCTTGCCAAGCCCCTATGCACCCAATCCTCACCAGTATTTGAGATTTCCAGTCACCCCGCCCGTACCTGGGGCTCTGCTCTGGATTCCCTTCTTGAAGAGACCCATGAGCCAGACAACACGACTCGACCCTTCCCACAAATAACCCCAAACTCTTGGGAGCTGGGAAAAATCCCCAGAGATGGATACTCGTCCACAGTCCCTGAGGCCACCTCTCCAATCCACGGCTATCCCGGACACAACATCCAGAGACAAAAGCCTGAAGGAATTCCTCCCACTCGTCCTTGTTTCAGAGGCCCAAGAGCGCCCTCTCGGGCTGTCATCCGGCCTGCCATACCCTAGGCGCCACTCATAAGCTGAGATTGTGTTTCCAGTATTCTGTGCCCACAGCATGGATCCACACATCCTCCAGGCTAGGGCCTCTGGAGCCACAGCGAAAGATTGTGCCTGCCCTCCCCAAGGAAAGTGTGCCCAATCCATTGACCACAACCCTACAGGTTAGGGAAAAGCTCCAAGGCCCCTGAGGCCATCAATAGTGTAGGCCACCCTGGACTAAGAGGGGCTCTCTGACACCAGCGGAGCAACTATCTCCACTTAGACTCTCAGACAATGTCCCCAGAGACAGAAGGTTGAAATGGACTGGCCCCCAGGCCCTAATCTGAACCTTAGCTCTGGTTTCCATGTGTCCGTCCTCAGAGGACTGTTTTCGTAGTCCAGCACACGGGGCTTTTCTGAGGCACCAAACCAAACCTCTCTCGTCTCCACAGGGGGAGCTTTCTTACTGGGGATGTATCAAACCCTTCAGGTAGGAGAGTTCCGCAGGGCCACTGAACCACCAGCACATTCCAAGGTCTCCATGGACCCAAACAGACATTATGACGCATCCTCAGGAGAGGCCATTTCAACTCAGCCTCCTGGGTAGCGTGCCCCAGAGGCAGCAGATCAAACATTTCTTGTCGCTAATGGCCAATGGGAATGCGAGGCAGGCTGTACAGGGATCCATCCTTCGAACCCTGCTCTCCAGTCCTTCCGTATCCTATGTCCTGGAGCCATGCAACAGGACTCGAATGTCCCGCAGAAGGAAACCTTGTGGTTTGGGGCAACCTCCCAACTCAGCGTGGGAAAACTTCCTTGGCCTCATGAGGCCCCCGCTTCATGAAGGTGCCATCATGGACACATACTCCAGCCTCAGCCAATGTCTGATCCTCAGCCTGACTTCAGATGCAGGAGATTTTGATTCAGCCTCTGCAGAGTGGGCCTGCTCTGCCCTTGGCTCCAATCCTCACCCTAGCTTGTGTTTTAAGAATGCTCTCCTCACACTCCTGGCCTACAAACCCTCCCTGCTGGGAATTCTGGGGCCACAATGAAGCACTCTGCCTGCCTCCCAGGAGAAAAACATTGTCTATGGTGGTGCCCAGAGACCCCAAATGAGGATCAAACTGCTTGGCCCTCGGCAACACCCCAATTGCTTAGGCTACCTTAAACACTGATGCTCTGTCGCAAATAACCTGAGCCCAGACCTTCCAACAGACACCGACACAGCTGGCTGCACACCCAGCACATTGGACCCGCCACTGCCTTAGGCCACCATCCATTCCCAACCTGGGTTTTCAGTCATCGGAACCTAGACCTTATCTCCAATCCCTGCACAGTGGGGAACCTGATGCACAAGGCAGAACCCCTCCTTCCCCATGGCAAGAAACCTTGCTGCTGGCAGTGAGTCAAACCTTCAGTGTAGGAGAAAACAGCATGGCCCATGAGGCCACGCCCATGCGTGAGGGCTGCCTTGGGCACAAACACACATGGTGACCCTCATCGTGAGTACCTTATTCAAGTAACGCCTCTCAGTGACTGTACCAAGAGCCTGCATATGTGGCTTGCCATGCACATAGGCACCCAGGACTAACTAGATGGTGTGTATTCCAGTTGAAGGAGGCCACTGCTGTGCTCTAGAGTCCCTCTCCTGGGGGGTCCCCTGTGGCAGAAAACAGTACTCTTCCCTTCCCACAGAATGAACCCAAACACTTGGGAGCTTGGACAATCCCCCGAGAGGAAGGCTCTTCCTCGCCCCGGAAGCAACCCCTACCCTGAACGGCCACTGTCAACGCAACACCCAGAGACAAAAGCCTGAGCGACTGCCTCGCACTTGCCTTCCTTTGATATCCAGAGGATCTCCCCTCACGGACTGGAGATCAGGCCTGCCATTACCTTGGCCTCTAGCTGAGCCAAGTTTGCTTTTTCAGACATCTGTTCCCACAGCCCGGGCAAACACAGCCTCTAGGCTGGGTCCTCTGGAGCCATACCACAGGACCGTGCCTGCTCTCTCCTGGGAAACTGTGTCCATTCCTTTGGCCACACACCTCCAGAATATGAGAAACTTCAAGGCCCCCGAGGACATCCCACTACTGGGAGCCTCCTGGAAACAAAAGGGCATTTGGACACAACCTGAGCAGCTACCTCCACGAAGGCATGCACACAGCTGTCAACAGAGATAGAAGGTTGAGCCGGACAGGCCCTTAGGCCCTAATCTCAACACTTGCTTTGGTGTCCATGTGTCAATCCTTAGAGGCTTTGGTTCGAAAAACAGGATATGGGGCTTTCCTGAGGCACTGAACAGAACTGCTCTCGTCTCCACATGGGAAGCTTCCTTGTTGGAGCCGTTTCAAACACCTCAGGTTGGAGAATCCTGCAGAGTCCCTGAGCCACCTCCACATTCCAAGGTCTCCCAGGCCACCAGCCACAGTAGGACTCATCTTCAGGAGAGTCCATTTCAACTCTCTCCTCTGGGTAGCTAACCCAGGAGCCCACAGATTGAGCCTGCCTTGTCCTGGTTAAAGATTGGGAATATGCGGTTGCGTTCACAGGCATCCGTGCTTAGACACCTGCTCTCGAGTCTTTCCGTATGGGGCCTCCTGGAACCATCCAATAGGACTCGACTGTCATGCAGAAGGAAACCTTGAGGTGTGGAGTAGTTCACAAAACCCATCGTAGGCAAAGCTCCCTGGCCTCACGAAGCCCCCACACCCTTCAGGAAGAGGCCATGCTGGACAAAAACTCTAGACTGAGGCACGTCTCATAGTTGACATGACCTCAGTGCAGGAGATCTCGATTCAGCCTCTGCAGAGTGGGCCTGCCGTGCCCTCGGTCCCAAACCTCACGCTAGCTTGTGTTTTCAGACTTCCTTCCTCACACTCCTGGCAAACAAGCCCTCCGGACTAGGAACTCCAGAACCACAACCCAGGTTGGTGTCTGCCCAACGGAAGAAAAACATTTCCCTGTGGGGCTCTCCAGAAAGCCCAGATGAGGATCAACCTGCTCGGGCCTCGACGGTACCCGAACTGGATAGGCTGCTCTGGGCACTCATGCTCTGTCTGACATAGCCTGAAGCCAGACGTCCAGACAGACAAGAAGACAACTGGCCGCACACCCAGCACTTCGGACACGCCATGGTCTTATGCCGTCACCTCTTCCTAACCTTGGTTTTCAGATATCTGAACCTAGACATTATATCAATTCTGCACACAGCTAGGTATCGCAAGCACAAAACAGAACTCCTCCTTCCCCATGGCTGTAAAGCTTGCTCTTGGCATGGTGTCACACCTTCAAGGTGGGAGAAACCTTCATGGCCTCTCATGCCACGCCCAAACTTGAGTGCTGCTTGGGCACAAATTCACACTGTGACCCTCAGCATGAGCCCCATGTCAAAGAAAGGCCTTTCGGGGCCTGGACCAAGAGCCCGCATTGGGGCTTGCCAAGCCCCTATGCACCCAATCCTCACCAGTATTTGAGATTTCCAGTCTCCCCGCCCGTACCTGGGGCTCTGCTCTGGATTCCCTTCTTGAAGAGACCCATGAGCCAGACAACACGACTCGACCCTTCCCACAAATAACCCCAAACTCTTGGGAGCTGGGAAAAATCCCCAGAGATGGATACTCGTCCACAGTCCCTGAGGCCACCTCTCCAATCCACGGCTATCCCGGACACAACATCCAGAGACAAAAGCCTGAAGGAATGCCTCCCACTCGTCCTTGTTTCAGAGGCCCAAGAGCTCCCTCTCGGGCTGTCATCCGGCCTGCCATACCCTAGGCGCCACTCATAAGCTGAGATTGTGTTTCCAGTATTCTGTGCCCACAGCATGGATCCACACATCCTCCAGGCTAGGGCCTCTGGAGCCACAGCGAAAGATTGTGCCTGCCCTCCCCAAGGAAAGTGTGCCCAATCCATTGACCACAACCCTACAGGTTAGGGAAAAGCTCCAAGGCCCCTGAGGCCATCAATAGTGTAGGCCACCCTGGACTAAGAGGGGCTCTCTGACACCAGCGGAGCAACTATCTCCACTTAGACTCTCAGACAATGTCCCCAGAGACAGAAGGTTGAAATGGACTGGCCCCCAGGCCCTAATCTGAACCTTAGCTCTGGTTTCCATGTGTCCGTCCTCAGAGGACTGTTTTCGTAGTCCAGCACACGGGGCTTTTCTGAGGCACCAAACCAAACCTCTCTCGTCTCCACAGGGGGAGCTTTCTTACTGGGGATGTATCAAACCCTTCAGGTAGGAGAGTTCCGCAGGGCCACTGAACCACCAGCACATTCCAAGGTCTCCATGGACCCAAACAGACATTATGACGCATCCTCAGGAGAGGCCATTTCAACTCAGCCTCCTGGGTAGCGTGCCCCAGAGGCAGCAGATCAAACATTTCTTGTCGCTAATGGCCAATGGGAATGCGAGGCAGGCTGTACAGGGATCCATCCTTCGAACCCTGCTCTCCAGTCCTTCCGTATCCTATGTCCTGGAGCCATGCAACAGGACTCGAATGTCCCGCAGAAGGAAACCTTGTGGTTTGGGGCAACCTCCCAACTCAGCGTGGGAAAACTTCCTTGGCCTCATGAGGCCCCCGCTTCATGAAGGTGCCATCATGGACACATACTCCAGCCTCAGCCAATGTCTGATCCTCAGCCTGACTTCAGATGCAGGAGATTTTGATTCAGCCTCTGCAGAGTGGGCCTGCTCTGCCCTTGGCTCCAATCCTCACCCTAGCTTGTGTTTTAAGAATGCTCTCCTCACACTCCTGGCCTACAAACCCTCCCTCCTGGGAATTCTGGGGCCACAATGAAGCACTCTGCCTGCCTCCCAGGAGAAAAACATTGTCTATGGTGGTGCCCAGAGACCCCAAATGAGGATCAAACTGCTTGGCCCTCGGCAACACCCCAATTGCTTAGGCTACCTTAAACACTGATGCTCTGTCGCAAATAACCTGAGCCCAGACCTTCCAACAGACACCGACACAGCTGGCTGCACACCCAGCACATTGGACCCGCCACTGCCTTAGGCCACCATCCATTCCCAACCTGGGTTTTCAGTCATCGGAACCTAGACCTTATCTCCAATCCCTGCACAGTGGGGAACCTGATGCACAAGGCAGAACCCCTCCTTCCCCATGGCAAGAAACCTTGCTGCTGGCAGTGAGTCAAACCTTCAGTGTAGGAGAAAACAGCATGGCCCATGAGGCCACGCCCATGCGTGAGGGCTGCCTTGGGCACAAACACACATGGTGACCCTCATCGTGAGTACCTTATTCAAGTAACGCCTCTCAGTGACTGTACCAAGAGCCTGCATATGTGGCTTGCCATGCACATAGGCACCCAGGACTAACTAGATGGTGTGTATTCCAGTTGAAGGAGGCCACTGCTGTGCTCTAGAGTCCCTCTCCTGGGGGGTCCCCTGTGGCAGAAAACAGTACTCTTCCCTTCCCACAGAATGAACCCAAACACTTGGGAGCTTGGACAATCCCCCGAGAGGAAGGCTCTTCCTCGCCCCGGAAGCAACCCCTACCCTGAACGGCCACTGTCAACGCAACACCCAGAGACAAAAGCCTGAGCGACTGCCTCGCACTTGCCTTCCTTTGATATCCAGAGGATCTCCCCTCACGGACTGGAGATCAGGCCTGCCATTACCTTGGCCTCTAGCTGAGCCAAGTTTGCTTTTTCAGACATCTGTTCCCACAGCCCGGGCAAACACAGCCTCTAGGCTGGGTCCTCTGGAGCCATACCACAGGACCGTGCCTGCTCTCTCCTGGGAAACTGTGTCCATTCCTTTGGCCACACACCTCCAGAATATGAGAAACTTCAAGGCCCCCGAGGACATCCCACTACTGGGAGCCTCCTGGAAACAAAAGGGCATTTGGACACAACCTGAGCAGCTACCTCCACGAAGGCATGCACACAGCTGTCAACAGAGATAGAAGGTTGAGCCGGACAGGCCCTTAGGCCCTAATCTCAACACTTGCTTTGGTGTCCATGTGTCAATCCTTAGAGGCTTTGGTTCGAAAAACAGGATATGGGGCTTTCCTGAGGCACTGAACAGAACTGCTCTCGTCTCCACATGGGAAGCTTCCTTGTTGGAGCCGTTTCAAACACCTCAGGTTGGAGAATCCTGCAGAGTCCCTGAGCCACCTCCACATTCCAAGGTCTCCCAGGCCACCAGCCACAGTAGGACTCATCTTCAGGAGAGTCCATTTCAACTCTCTCCTCTGGGTAGCTAACCCAGGAGCCCACAGATTGAGCCTGCCTTGTCCTGGTTAAAGATTGGGAATATGCGGTTGCGTTCACAGGCATCCGTGCTTAGACACCTGCTCTCGAGTCTTTCCGTATGGGGCCTCCTGGAACCATCCAATAGGACTCGACTGTCATGCAGAAGGAAACCTTGAGGTGTGGAGTAGTTCACAAAACCCATCGTAGGCAAAGCTCCCTGGCCTCACGAAGCCCCCACACCCTTCAGGAAGAGGCCATGCTGGACAAAAACTCTAGACTGAGGCACGTCTCATAGTTGACATGACCTCAGTGCAGGAGATCTCGATTCAGCCTCTGCAGAGTGGGCCTGCCGTGCCCTCGGTCCCAAACCTCACGCTAGCTTGTGTTTTCAGACTTCCTTCCTCACACTCCTGGCAAACAAGCCCTCCGGACTAGGAACTCCAGAACCACAACCCAGGTTGGTGTCTGCCCAACGGAAGAAAAACATTTCCCTGTGGGGCTCTCCAGAAAGCCCAGATGAGGATCAACCTGCTCGGGCCTCGACGGTACCCGAACTGGATAGGCTGCTCTGGGCACTCATGCTCTGTCTGACATAGCCTGAAGCCAGACGTCCAGACAGACAAGAAGACAACTGGCCGCACACCCAGCACTTCGGACACGCCATGGTCTTATGCCGTCACCTCTTCCTAACCTTGGTTTTCAGATATCTGAACCTAGACATTATATCAATTCTGCACACAGCTAGGTATCGCAAGCACAAAACAGAACTCCTCCTTCCCCATGGCTGTAAAGCTTGCTCTTGGCATGGTGTCACACCTTCAAGGTGGGAGAAACCTTCATGGCCTCTCATGCCACGCCCAAACTTGAGTGCTGCTTGGGCACAAATTCACACTGTGACCCTCAGCATGAGCCCCATGTCAAAGAAAGGCCTTTCGGGGCCTGGACCAAGAGCCCGCATTGGGGCTTGCCAAGCCCCTATGCACCCAATCCTCACCAGTATTTGAGATTTCCAGTCTCCCCGCCCGTACCTGGGGCTCTGCTCTGGATTCCCTTCTTGAAGAGACCCATGAGCCAGACAACACGACTCGACCCTTCCCACAAATAACCCCAAACTCTTGGGAGCTGGGAAAAATCCCCAGAGATGGATACTCGTCCACAGTCCCTGAGGCCACCTCTCCAATCCACGGCTATCCCGGACACAACATCCAGAGACAAAAGCCTGAAGGAATGCCTCCCACTCGTCCTTGTTTCAGAGGCCCAAGAGCTCCCTCTCGGGCTGTCATCCGGCCTGCCATACCCTAGGCGCCACTCATAAGCTGAGATTGTGTTTCCAGTATTCTGTGCCCACAGCATGGATCCACACATCCTCCAGGCTAGGGCCTCTGGAGCCACAGCGAAAGATTGTGCCTGCCCTCCCCAAGGAAAGTGTGCCCAATCCATTGACCACAACCCTACAGGTTAGGGAAAAGCTCCAAGGCCCCTGAGGCCATCAATAGTGTAGGCCACCCTGGACTAAGAGGGGCTCTCTGACACCAGCGGAGCAACTATCTCCACTTAGACTCTCAGACAATGTCCCCAGAGACAGAAGGTTGAAATGGACTGGCCCCCAGGCCCTAATCTGAACCTTAGCTCTGGTTTCCATGTGTCCGTCCTCAGAGGACTGTTTTCGTAGTCCAGCACACGGGGCTTTTCTGAGGCACCAAACCAAACCTCTCTCGTCTCCACAGGGGGAGCTTTCTTACTGGGGATGTATCAAACCCTTCAGGTAGGAGAGTTCCGCAGGGCCACTGAACCACCAGCACATTCCAAGGTCTCCATGGACCCAAACAGACATTATGACGCATCCTCAGGAGAGGCCATTTCAACTCAGCCTCCTGGGTAGCGTGCCCCAGAGGCAGCAGATCAAACATTTCTTGTCGCTAATGGCCAATGGGAATGCGAGGCAGGCTGTACAGGGATCCATCCTTCGAACCCTGCTCTCCAGTCCTTCCGTATCCTATGTCCTGGAGCCATGCAACAGGACTCGAATGTCCCGCAGAAGGAAACCTTGTGGTTTGGGGCAACCTCCCAACTCAGCGTGGGAAAACTTCCTTGGCCTCATGAGGCCCCCGCTTCATGAAGGTGCCATCATGGACACATACTCCAGCCTCAGCCAATGTCTGATCCTCAGCCTGACTTCAGATGCAGGAGATTTTGATTCAGCCTCTGCAGAGTGGGCCTGCTCTGCCCTTGGCTCCAATCCTCACCCTAGCTTGTGTTTTAAGAATGCTCTCCTCACACTCCTGGCCTACAAACCCTCCCTCCTGGGAATTCTGGGGCCACAATGAAGCACTCTGCCTGCCTCCCAGGAGAAAAACATTGTCTATGGTGGTGCCCAGAGACCCCAAATGAGGATCAAACTGCTTGGCCCTCGGCAACACCCCAATTGCTTAGGCTACCTTAAACACTGATGCTCTGTCGCAAATAACCTGAGCCCAGACCTTCCAACAGACACCGACACAGCTGGCTGCACACCCAGCACATTGGACCCGCCACTGCCTTAGGCCACCATCCATTCCCAACCTGGGTTTTCAGTCATCGGAACCTAGACCTTATCTCCAATCCCTGCACAGTGGGGAACCTGATGCACAAGGCAGAACCCCTCCTTCCCCATGGCAAGAAACCTTGCTGCTGGCAGTGAGTCAAACCTTCAGTGTAGGAGAAAACAGCATGGCCCATGAGGCCACGCCCATGCGTGAGGGCTGCCTTGGGCACAAACACACATGGTGACCCTCATCGTGAGTACCTTATTCAAGTAACGCCTCTCAGTGACTGTACCAAGAGCCTGCATATGTGGCTTGCCATGCACATAGGCACCCAGGACTAACTAGATGGTGTGTATTCCAGTTGAAGGAGGCCACTGCTGTGCTCTAGAGTCCCTCTCCTGGGGGGTCCCCTGTGGCAGAAAACAGTACTCTTCCCTTCCCACAGAATGAACCCAAACACTTGGGAGCTTGGACAATCCCCCGAGAGGAAGGCTCTTCCTCGCCCCGGAAGCAACCCCTACCCTGAACGGCCACTGTCAACGCAACACCCAGAGACAAAAGCCTGAGCGACTGCCTCGCACTTGCCTTCCTTTGATATCCAGAGGATCTCCCCTCACGGACTGGAGATCAGGCCTGCCATTACCTTGGCCTCTAGCTGAGCCAAGTTTGCTTTTTCAGACATCTGTTCCCACAGCCCGGGCAAACACAGCCTCTAGGCTGGGTCCTCTGGAGCCATACCACAGGACCGTGCCTGCTCTCTCCTGGGAAACTGTGTCCATTCCTTTGGCCACACACCTCCAGAATATGAGAAACTTCAAGGCCCCCGAGGACATCCCACTACTGGGAGCCTCCTGGAAACAAAAGGGCATTTGGACACAACCTGAGCAGCTACCTCCACGAAGGCATGCACACAGCTGTCAACAGAGATAGAAGGTTGAGCCGGACAGGCCCTTAGGCCCTAATCTCAACACTTGCTTTGGTGTCCATGTGTCAATCCTTAGAGGCTTTGGTTCGAAAAACAGGATATGGGGCTTTCCTGAGGCACTGAACAGAACTGCTCTCGTCTCCACATGGGAAGCTTCCTTGTTGGAGCCGTTTCAAACACCTCAGGTTGGAGAATCCTGCAGAGTCCCTGAGCCACCTCCACATTCCAAGGTCTCCCAGGCCACCAGCCACAGTAGGACTCATCTTCAGGAGAGTCCATTTCAACTCTCTCCTCTGGGTAGCTAACCCAGGAGCCCACAGATTGAGCCTGCCTTGTCCTGGTTAAAGATTGGGAATATGCGGTTGCGTTCACAGGCATCCGTGCTTAGACACCTGCTCTCGAGTCTTTCCGTATGGGGCCTCCTGGAACCATCCAATAGGACTCGACTGTCATGCAGAAGGAAACCTTGAGGTGTGGAGTAGTTCACAAAACCCATCGTAGGCAAAGCTCCCTGGCCTCACGAAGCCCCCACACCCTTCAGGAAGAGGCCATGCTGGACAAAAACTCTAGACTGAGGCACGTCTCATAGTTGACATGACCTCAGTGCAGGAGATCTCGATTCAGCCTCTGCAGAGTGGGCCTGCCGTGCCCTCGGTCCCAAACCTCACGCTAGCTTGTGTTTTCAGACTTCCTTCCTCACACTCCTGGCAAACAAGCCCTCCGGACTAGGAACTCCAGAACCACAACCCAGGTTGGTGTCTGCCCAACGGAAGAAAAACATTTCCCTGTGGGGCTCTCCAGAAAGCCCAGATGAGGATCAACCTGCTCGGGCCTCGACGGTACCCGAACTGGATAGGCTGCTCTGGGCACTCATGCTCTGTCTGACATAGCCTGAAGCCAGACGTCCAGACAGACAAGAAGACAACTGGCCGCACACCCAGCACTTCGGACACGCCATGGTCTTATGCCGTCACCTCTTCCTAACCTTGGTTTTCAGATATCTGAACCTAGACATTATATCAATTCTGCACACAGCTAGGTATCGCAAGCACAAAACAGAACTCCTCCTTCCCCATGGCTGTAAAGCTTGCTCTTGGCATGGTGTCACACCTTCAAGGTGGGAGAAACCTTCATGGCCTCTCATGCCACGCCCAAACTTGAGTGCTGCTTGGGCACAAATTCACACTGTGACCCTCAGCATGAGCCCCATGTCAAAGAAAGGCCTTTCGGGGCCTGGACCAAGAGCCCGCATTGGGGCTTGCCAAGCCCCTATGCACCCAATCCTCACCAGTATTTGAGATTTCCAGTCTCCCCGCCCGTACCTGGGGCTCTGCTCTGGATTCCCTTCTTGAAGAGACCCATGAGCCAGACAACACGACTCGACCCTTCCCACAAATAACCCCAAACTCTTGGGAGCTGGGAAAAATCCCCAGAGATGGATACTCGTCCACAGTCCCTGAGGCCACCTCTCCAATCCAGGGCTATCCCGGACACAACATCCAGAGACAAAAGCCTGAAGGAATGCCTCCCACTCGTCCTTGTTTCAGAGGCCCAAGAGCTCCCTCTCGGGCTGTCATCCGGCCTGCCATACCCTAGGCGCCACTCATAAGCTGAGATTGTGTTTCCAGTATTCTGTGCCCACAGCATGGATCCACACATCCTCCAGGCTAGGGCCTCTGGAGCCACAGCGAAAGATTGTGCCTGCCCTCCCCAAGGAAAGTGTGCCCAATCCATTGACCACAACCCTACAGGTTAGGGAAAAGCTCCAAGGCCCCTGAGGCCATCAATAGTGTAGGCCACCCTGGACTAAGAGGGGCTCTCTGACACCAGCGGAGCAACTATCTCCACTTAGACTCTCAGACAATGTCCCCAGAGACAGAAGGTTGAAATGGACAGGCCCCCAGGCCCTAATCTGAACCTTAGCTCTGGTTTCCATGTGTCCGTCCTCAGAGGACTGTTTTCGTAGTCCAGCACACGGGGCTTTTCTGAGGCACCAAACCAAACCTCTCTCGTCTCCACAGGGGGAGCTTTCTTACTGGGGATGTATCAAACCCTTCAGGTAGGAGAGTTCCGCAGGGCCACTGAACCACCAGCACATTCCAAGGTCTCCATGGACCCAAACAGACATTATGACGCATCCTCAGGAGAGGCCATTTCAACTCAGCCTCCTGGGTAGCGTGCCCCAGAGGCAGCAGATCAAACATTTCTTGTCGCTAATGGCCAATGGGAATGCGAGGCAGGCTGTACAGGGATCCATCCTTCGAACCCTGCTCTCCAGTCCTTCCGTATCCTATGTCCTGGAGCCATGCAACAGGACTCGAATGTCCCGCAGAAGGAAACCTTGTGGTTTGGGGCAACCTCCCAACTCAGCGTGGGAAAACTTCCTTGGCCTCATGAGGCCCCCGCTTCATGAAGGTGCCATCATGGACACATACTCCAGCCTCAGCCAATGTCTGATCCTCAGCCTGACTTCAGATGCAGGAGATTTTGATTCAGCCTCTGCAGAGTGGGCCTGCTCTGCCCTTGGCTCCAATCCTCACCCTAGCTTGTGTTTTAAGAATGCTCTCCTCACACTCCTGGCCTACAAACCCTCCCTCCTGGGAATTCTGGGGCCACAATGAAGCACTCTGCCTGCCTCCCAGGAGAAAAACATTGTCTATGGTGGTGCCCAGAGACCCCAAATGAGGATCAAACTGCTTGGCCCTCGGCAACACCCCAATTGCTTAGGCTACCTTAAACACTGATGCTCTGTCGCAAATAACCTGAGCCCAGACCTTCCAACAGACACCGACACAGCTGGCTGCACACCCAGCACATTGGACCCGCCACTGCCTTAGGCCACCATCCATTCCCAACCTGGGTTTTCAGTCATCGGAACCTAGACCTTATCTCCAATCCCTGCACAGTGGGGAACCTGATGCACAAGGCAGAACCCCTCCTTCCCCATGGCAAGAAACCTTGCTGCTGGCAGTGAGTCAAACCTTCAGTGTAGGAGAAAACAGCATGGCCCATGAGGCCACGCCCATGCGTGAGGGCTGCCTTGGGCACAAACACACATGGTGACCCTCATCGTGAGTACCTTATTCAAGTAACGCCTCTCAGTGACTGTACCAAGAGCCTGCATATGTGGCTTGCCATGCACATAGGCACCCAGGACTAACTAGATGGTGTGTATTCCAGTTGAAGGAGGCCACTGCTGTGCTCTAGAGTCCCTCTCCTGGGGGGTCCCCTGTGGCAGAAAACAGTACTCTTCCCTTCCCACAGAATGAACCCAAACACTTGGGAGCTTGGACAATCCCCCGAGAGGAAGGCTCTTCCTCGCCCCGGAAGCAACCCCTACCCTGAACGGCCACTGTCAACGCAACACCCAGAGACAAAAGCCTGAGCGACTGCCTCGCACTTGCCTTCCTTTGATATCCAGAGGATCTCCCCTCACGGACTGGAGATCAGGCCTGCCATTACCTTGGCCTCTAGCTGAGCCAAGTTTGCTTTTTCAGACATCTGTTCCCACAGCCAAGGCAAACACAGCCTCTAGGCTGGGTCCTCTGGAGCCATACCACAGGACCGTGCCTGCTCTCTCCTGGGAAACTGTGTCCATTCCTTTGGCCACACACCTCCAGAATATGAGAAACTTCAAGGCCCCCGAGGACATCCCACTACTGGGAGCCTCCTGGAAACAAAAGGGCATTTGGACACAACCTGAGCAGCTACCTCCACGAAGGCATGCACACAGCTGTCAACAGAGATAGAAGGTTGAGCCGGACAGGCCCTTAGGCCCTAATCTCAACACTTGCTTTGGTGTCCATGTGTCAATCCTTAGAGGCTTTGGTTCGAAAAACAGGATATGGGGCTTTCCTGAGGCACTGAACAGAACTGCTCTCGTCTCCACATGGGAAGCTTCCTTGTTGGAGCCGTTTCAAACACCTCAGGTTGGAGAATCCTGCAGAGTCCCTGAGCCACCTCCACATTCCAAGGTCTCCCAGGCCACCAGCCACAGTAGGACTCATCTTCAGGAGAGTCCATTTCAACTCTCTCCTCTGGGTAGCTAACCCAGGAGCCCACAGATTGAGCCTGCCTTGTCCTGGTTAAAGATTGGGAATATGCGGTTGCGTTCACAGGCATCCGTGCTTAGACACCTGCTCTCGAGTCTTTCCGTATGGGGCCTCCTGGAACCATCCAATAGGACTCGACTGTCATGCAGAAGGAAACCTTGAGGTGTGGAGTAGTTCACAAAACCCATCGTAGGCAAAGCTCCCTGGCCTCACGAAGCCCCCACACCCTTCAGGAAGAGGCCATGCTGGACAAAAACTCTAGACTGAGGCACGTCTCATAGTTGACATGACCTCAGTGCAGGAGATCTCGATTCAGCCTCTGCAGAGTGGGCCTGCCGTGCCCTCGGTCCCAAACCTCACGCTAGCTTGTGTTTTCAGACTTCCTTCCTCACACTCCTGGCAAACAAGCCCTCCGGACTAGGAACTCCAGAACCACAACCCAGGTTGGTGTCTGC